>NC_029779.3:47409585-47420016 GCF_000817695.3 Arachis duranensis
TTACATTCATGTTTGCAAATATTAGGGTACTGGGCCACAATTAACAAAACTACTGATGAAAATCTAAACAAAACGAGTGGCATAAAGCAATAAATAGTTAGGGGACAATCTTGGCACTTACATAACCTGCAGTAAGTTCAGAAGCAAAAAAACTTGAGTCCTCTTGGCGAGTTGTCTGTGACAGTGTCGCCTGCAGGAAGTAACAAGAGGCAACTAGGGTCATAAATAAATGTTTCCTATTTTATATAATTATATCCAATGGATTTGAATTCTTTGTAGATTCAGATATGACAAAAGAAACCACTCATAATAAAAATAAATCCTCCCAATATGATTAATTGATGTCACATAAAACATATGGCTCTACTCCTAAGAGCTTGAATTGCCTCTATTGACATTTATACATTTATATATTTATGCTTCTCTTACTTTGGAAATGTCTCATGTTCTATTTACGTACTTTCTCGTCTCTTACATATTTTGCTGATGCTTCTATTCTGTTTGCCATATTGCATCCTCATGGAATAATGATGCTATTTGTTTTATAAACAATTGTAAAGATCTACTTAAATTTAATAATTTTATAAAGTTCAACCTCATTTTCTCAGCTAACTGTTTTGGGATCTACTCACATATGGAATGTCCTAATTAGGTTACCATTGATCATTCAAAGTTAAAAAATATCACGACTACCCTTAAAATCAGATGAATTATAACTGACACACAACATATGATTCTAACTTGAGGTTGTGCCTGGCAACTCTTGGGAACTGGTACCAGTCCACGACATGCCTGGCGCGAAGTAGGCGCACTGGGGCAGCGAGTTCGGCGATGACCCAATTTTTTGCAGGTGCTGCATTTTCTCTTCTTTGGTCCTTTTGTTACACGAGAATCGCTTCCTCTGCTAGTGCCTTTTGTTCGCACGCGAACCGGATCATTTATCTCACCACCCCCTCACCGTTAAAGTGTGGATTTGCATATGGGCCACACGCAACTCATTATTGACCTCTAACATAGTAGTATCTCGTGCCATTTTTTCATTGAAGACCTTGTAATCCTCGTCCCTTAGACAAGCCACCTTGGCAAAACGCTTACTGGAAATGAGATATGAATTGACAAATGATGATGATGTTGAGAATGACTTAGATATTGATGAATGTTGAATGAATTATTCATATGGCTTATGAATTTGAATTATTTGAGACACGAATTTCCCTGGGTTGACGCAGTGGCTTGCCACCACTTGCTCCAAGTTGAGACTCGATATTCTGTTGACCGTACGACATAAGGGTAACCGGGTACTTATAAATCCCCGGGAATGGTATCCCCATTGAGCGATTTGATATATATATATGAGAAAAAGCTATGCATAGACTCGTGGGGATGCACGTCAGGAGATAGTCTAATGGTTTAGCAAACTGGACTTGTTGGGTTGGCTGTATAACTGACAGATGAGCTGATTATCCATAGGACATGTATGCATCGTATGCATTTGTATGCTTTGCTTGGGTTTGAATTTGTTTTGGTTTACCTAATTGTTAAACTGTTCTTAACTGCTACCTTAACTATTTGCTGTAACTGCTACCTAAACCTGTGCTTTTCTTTTCTGTTTTGTCTATGTTTGTCCTGGTGTGCTACTTTTGAGAATGAGCTTTGGTGCTGAATTGATGATTGTGTTGATTGATTGCGTGATTGGTTTCTGATTAAGATTTTCTTATAAGAAAAGAAAGGTTTTGGATTTTTGAAAGATTAAATATTATTTATTTGAAAAGGTTTTTGAATGATTAGCTATTGGTTTTTAAAAGATTCATAAGGCAATGATATTCACTGAACTTGAAAACAGTTTTCTTATTAAGTATCTTCTTATGACAATTCTGAAACTCCGTGGTGAGACCGTGTGGTTAGGTTCTCACCCTCCTACAACTTTACCTTTTCAGAAATCAGATGAAGGAGCGTTACGAAGAGTTATACTGCGTTTTGGTTTATATGATATTGTATTAATTAGATAACTTTTCTTCCCTCGTCTTTGTTATTACAAATTTGTAAGAGGGATAGGAGTTGTATGTTTTATATGTATGTTACATTATAAGCTATTATGTAAGAAATCTTGTATATGATTCTATGCCTGTTTGTTTTTTTTAAGATAAAGTATTTATTTCCGGTTTTCAAAAAAAATCAACGATGCGGTGTTGAGTCAAAGGCTCCTATTTTAATATTAAGTATATAAAGTCGTCGTAATACTTCTTGCTATCAAAATAGCGTAGCCAAAAACGTGACATTCTAATAATGAGGATGTTATAAAATACATTATAAAATTTGTATATTTTTATGTTTATGCATTTTATGTATTTATGTATGTGTATATATATCTCAAAGACACTGACCAAATAAAGCCTTAATTTTTATAAGCATCTAGTCATCCTGATAATTCTTATCCATTGTTAATAAAGACTTAACATAATTGACACTTAACAATTTAGCATCGGTTAAATTTTTTATTTTTTACCAAAAAAGTTTTTATTTTTCAAAAATACTTTATTANTATAAATAATAATAATTATATTTAATAAAATAGATTTTAACTTTTTAAAAATCATAATAAACATACATATAAAAGTAAATTTTAATATCTATTAATACATACAATTGTATTAATTTTGTTAATTTAATATGCACAAACTAAACTTTAAAAACATCTTCTTAATGCTTTCAAAAACACTTCAAACACATAATTATTCTTTTCATTTAACAAACACATTTTCGTATTTTGAAAATCACAAACTCTTCCATAAAAAAATTACCAAAATCATACCATAGTCGTTATCTCAAAAACTCAAATGTGTATCAATGTTTGTGCAGAGATTTTATTGGCCACCATCCACGTCCATTTAGGAAGTCTTTGATGCGGGGCATAGATATGTATATTAATTATTATTGTTAATTTTGATACATATATCTGTTATATTATAAAATTAATAGATAGATATTTTGAGGTGTATATCAAAAAATTAAAACTGAAAATATCATTCTTACCAATTTTAAATGTAATTTAACATATAAATACAGTAGATGTTAACATTCACTCATTTAGAGGAAAGAATCAAGGTTGCAAATTTTCACTTTATAAGAATAAAGAATAGCAAATATTATAAAACGGGTAGCTTTATAAGCACTCTGTATCTGTTATTCTTTTTAGTCAGATAAGTTTATAGATGTTTTATTTTATACATTATATTATTTAGTATTTAATACTTTAACGTGAGAATAATTATAATGGTTGGTCTAGTAATTAATTTATTAATTTGTTTAAATAAATATTAAGAATTTAAATTTTGAATTAAATTTTATCTTACCGAGTTAGGAGATACTATAAAAAAAATTTAAAAGAATTAGACAATTATTGTAAGAGAGACCAAAGACAGTGACAAAATGTGAGGATGAATATTAAGGATAACATGCATCCTTTACATCTTATAAGTTTAATATATTTTGTTAAGCAAATGTATCCAACAAGGGGTGGTGGCGCAGTTGGCTAGCGCGTAGGTCTCATAGCTAAGAGTTATCCTGAGGTCGAGAGTTCGAGCCTCTCTCACCCCAAACTCTTTTTCATTTTATTTATGCGTGTTTAACATTTTGAATTTGCTAAATCATTAGATGCTTATAGTATAATGTACAAAATCAAATCTTACTCTCATTATATAATGTATTAGCCAATTACCATCTTAGGTGGTTAACATTCCATATATAAAATGTTAATGAAACTCCTAAATTAATAACATTATTCCTTATCTATTAAAATGTTAATTTTCTTCCTATATTATCCCTCAATTTAAAATAAACTTACGAATTTAACCAAAATAATCTTGAAGATTAAAACACCAGAAATACAAACTAAATCTATTTCAACTTCTATCATCTTCTTCACTTTTATTGGCTCCCAAGTCCCAATTTTTTAAATTCGATTTTGTTTGTGTTAATGTGTCTTTTGTTAAAATAAGACTGATTATTTTAATAGTTAACTCAACTTATTTGTTTCATTAAACTCTTGTTTTTTGTTCTCTGTTTGTAGTCGAACAAACCAACTAAAGATCGAAACATGTGTTAATAATAATATAGTTATTAAACCTGGATTAAAACGAGTATTTAAATAAGTCTGAGTATTATTTAACTTGAATAAATAATTAACTCGAACAAATTCATATAAAATCGGTTAAAACCATAATTCTAAGAACTAGAGCAGAACTTATTCAATTAACTGAAAATTGGTAATTAAATTGGTTCGATTTAGAATAAAAATTGACTAACAATAAATCGATCAAAAAATTAGTTAAACAATCAATTAACTGATTGAACTAGTTTATTTTTTAGCAGTGAGTTATTTAAAATAATAAAATATAAAAATTAATTTTTTATATTTAATTGAATCTTTAAATTTTTAAATTTTTAGTTTTATTGGTTTGATTATTGATTTCAAATTTCAAAATTTTTGTCAAAATAAAAATAGATTAAAAATCGAATATGTTTTGTTTCTCCTTCGTTATACAAACGGGTCGCGGGATTCAAGAGGAGTCTTTGGAGATTGATTAAACAACTAGCTCATTAATCCAATAATTCAGTGCGTTAATCGGATTGATTATTGGTTTGAACTTAATAATTATGGTCGTTGATAATTTCACAAATAATGACCTTGGACTTTAAAGAAGTTAATGGATACTGTGGCCTGTGGGTATGGTACGTCAAACTTTTTACAAGAGACATTCGAAGTCAAAGGTAGTTTTATTTGCTAAAAACTTTATCGTCATTAAAGTGGGATACTGCGAATACAACAAATAACAATGCCCGATTTAGGTATTTTATTACTTTTAATGGTGGTGGATGTCAATATCACTCACACCCTTAATTGTTGCTACTTGGTTGTTGGAAAAGGAGAAAGAAAATAGAGTAAACTACTAATTGACTAAATTATTAATTCAAATTTTGCATAGTTGGAAAAACGAATCTTAAAAAATACTAGTGATAAATAAATTTTTAAAAGATTTAAAAATATAAAAAAAATAGATATTAAATATATTTTTAAAAAAATTAGAGATTAAATTTTAATGTATATTTTTGTAATCATTATTAAAAAAAAAATTTCATCTTTTAAATTTGATAAATTTTTGTTAAGTGAATTACGAATGACCACAATTTTTGAAAATTAAAAAAAATTTGAAATCAAATTTTGAAATTTTTTAAATATTATTGCAAAAATTTAGATCTATAAATAAGTCGTTTGTTAAATATAAATTTTTTTTGTTATTTACAAAAAAGTATAATATTTATTGATTATTTTTATCGTATTTTTAAATAATTCAAAATCAGTTTTGTCGATAACATATTTCACGACTTTTTTTTATTAGTGGTTAAATCTTGTAGGTAGCAAATTGATAATTAACCAAAAAAATAAAGGCTTTAGAAAAAAAAATATTTTTTAATATTATTTTGTGTATTTTTAGTATGTTGGTAATATAAAAATTAATTAGTTTTAATAAAAAGTAATATATATATATATAATAAGGATAATAATCTTTCTAGAAAATAAAAATAAAAAATCTCAGTTTCCATGTTCTCTAATAATAGCCACGTGCTCCTTTAGGACAAGCTTGGTAGTTGGTACTCACTAGTACTAAGCACTCAAAACTTAGCAGATGCGATCTTTTTCTTGAATCAAATCCGAAATTCGATCTCAAAATCTTATGCCAAGGAAATACCTAAAAGATATATCCTAATAATTCCTAGTAATTTTTATGATTTGAAAATTATTTTTCCAAATTTAAATTTATAACTAATATTTAAGTTAAATATGATTTATTTTTAAAAGAAGAACACATATAATTCTAGAAAAGAATAAAATTTGAATTCATATCTTTATTTTTTTTCTTTTTAAATCAAAATTTCAATTTATATAAAGTGAAATTTAATTTCCATATCTTTATTCTATCTCTCTTACATTTAAATTATAATTTAAGCAGCCGTTCACCAATACATTCGCCTAATGAAAAAAAAAAATCATGATTCATGAAGTTAAAAAGAACGAAAATAATATTATTATTCAAAATTTGTTCGTTATTACTGATTCAACTAAACAATTAAAATTGTTTGTTTCTTTAAAAAATATAACTAAATTAGTAAATTCAGTTATTATCTAATAAATTAATATTTTTTTTAAAATTTTAAAAAATATTATAACATAATGATATAAAATTTAATTTTGATTTATTATCGTTATAAAATCGTTTTATACAGATATTTAAAGTTTATTTGGGTGTTATTTTCGAAAACATCCTTTTTAAATGATATTTTTTAAAGATTTTTTTACAAAAATAAAATTGATTTTATATTTGAATATTTTATATAAGAAGATATTTTAATCTATTAATTATATTTGGATAAAATAAGATAAAAATATTTTTTTGTTTATTTATTATGTAAAAAATATATTTTTTTAAAAAAATATCTTTAAAAAAAGATATAAATTACAGCTTTTAAAAAATATATTTTTTATATTTTTTAGTACTTTTATTTTTATTATTAAAAATTTGTTAAATATATAAAAAATAAAATTTTTTTTATCATACCATAATAACCCGAGAATGGATAAGTTGGATGGCAGTCTAGTAATTACTGGAAACTCCATGGGCATTCTGTAATTCAGCTCATAACCCACACACTCGTCCTCCTTTATATATATAACTCTGTTCCTTCGGAACACACTCTTCTCTTCTCTCTGCATCTTTCACTCTATGTTCCGCCGCTGAATCTTCTCATATCTTTTCTTCTTTGCACGCACGCTCGTGCTCCTCATTCCGATAAAAAAAAAATTTATCCAAAAAAAAAATTATAAAAAGCAAAAGAAAAAGTAAACCAAAAATCATCTTAATTTTTTATTTTTATAGAATTCAGTGTTTTTGGTTTCGGATTCGGTTCAAACTCTTTTTCAGAGATCCCGAACTGAACGCAGTTTCAAGGTAACAGCAAATCGCCACACGTGATCGCATTCTTCGATCCGTGTTTTTCTTGTTTTTCAATCATGCATGTTCTGATCTATCTTCGTTTTTCTGTTCTCTGTTTCTGGATCTAAATTTTCCAGCTCTGAACTTTTCTCCTTAAGTTAATTATGCAGAATTTCAGATTTCTTTAAATGCGTCGTGTTTTAAAAGAGTCTGTGAATGTGTAACAATGGATTTGACATTATGTTCAGAAAACTTGTTTTTTTTTTTTAATATAATTTGAAATTTATATATTTCTGTGTGTTGTGATGGTTGTAGATCGTAAGGTAGCTGTTGAAAATGGCGTCAGCAGCAGCTGGACCGGGTTGGTTCAGGGGAAGGGTGAAAGCAGTTCCTTCGGGGGACTGTTTGGTCATTGTGGCCTTGTCAAGCTCTAAGCCTGGTCGCCTTCCTGAGAAGACTCTCACTTTATCATCTCTCATTGCTCCTAGACTGGTAAAAAAATTTTACCTTTTTTTGTTTGACTTCATTGATTTAGGTGTTAACTTGTTATGCTGTTATGTATTTATTTATTTGGATGAATGAATTTATAATTTATATCTGATATAATGCTTTTGTTAATTTATTTGGCATTGATGCTATTTTTGCTAATTATGATATAGGCACGTAGAGGTGGTGTGGATGAGCCGTTTGCGTGGGAAAGTAGAGAGTTTCTGAGGAAGCTCTGCATTGGGAAGGTGGGAATGATGAGTTAGTTTTTGTTGTTCTGATTTTTTGTGATTGAGTGGTGTGGTTTTTTGTTATTATGATTGCCATTTATGTCCTTCTGATGAAAAATTGACTTTTTGTTTTGTTTGATCAGGAGGTGATCTTCAAAGTTGATTACACTGTGCCTTCAATAGGTAGAGAGTTTGGGAGTGTTATGCTTGGTGACAAGAATGTTTCACTGCTGGTTGTTTCTCAAGGATGGGCAAAGGTTGGATACTGTGTGCTTTCATATGACTGTGTTTGTTTGAGTTACTTTCCGGCTGCGGGAGTTTTTACTGTTGCAATTTCATTCTTGCAGGTCAGAGAGCAGGGGCAACAGAAAGGAGAGGCGAGTCCCTACCTCGCAGAGCTGTTACAGTTGGAAGAACAAGCTAAACAAGAAGGTCTTGGTCGTTGGAGCAAGGTTTGTTTGAGTTTTCCTGTTAATGAAGGTTTCTGTTTCCTGCAAAACATTAAAAATTAGACTCCATCCAGTTCCTGTATGTTCTGTTGACTTGGTTTACTTGAAAGTTGAAACCAACCTGCAGTATGTTAGGCATCTGTGTTTGATGAAGTTAGCCTTTTCCTACAACCATTAATATCTCTTAAGTTAACTAAATAACAGGTTGCATGAAGTTTGTGTACTCTTGTACAAGATAATTCAGGTCTATTTTCAGAAAGAATTTATGCTTTGATATCCACTGTATCATAAGTATGATCTTCTGCTGCCAATCAAAATTAACTGGACAGAATGATGCTAGAATGAGACAGAAAATACAGACTGACGGTTCCTATCTAATTATGAAAATCTCTCGAGTACAGCATATGTGATTTTTGTTATGGCAATTGCAGGTTCCTGGCGCTGCTGAGGCATCCATCAGAAATCTTCCACCTTCCGCCCTTGGAGGGGATGATAGTAAGTTCAATGCTATGGCTTTGTTAGATGCTAAAAAGGGAGTACCTATGGAAGCAATTGTTGAGCAGGTTCGTGATGGGAGTACCCTCAGGATATATTTGCTCCCAGAATTTCAGTTTGTACAAGTTTTTGTTGCTGGAATTCAGGTATGTTTCATGAATTCTGCTCTCATTGCCAACCTTTTGTTTAGAATAAGCTGCTTAATATCCACCCTTTACATCAGGCCCCACAAATGGGAAGGAGAGCTCCATCTGAAAGTGTTGTTGAATCAGAGTTGACAACTGATGACACTAATGGTAATGGAGATGCTGCAGGGGAAACTCGAGCCCCACTTACCTCTGCCCAAAGGCTTGCAGCTTCTGCATCCATTGAAACTTCTGCTGATCCTTTTGCACATGAAGCTAAATTTTTTACTGAGATGCGGGTGTTGAATCGAGATGTGAGTAACCTTCTACAAGTTATATTCTGTTCACCATATCTGAATATTTTCTAAATTCTAAGTGGATATTCAGGTTCGCATTGTCCTGGAAGGTGTCGATAAGTACAAAAATTTGATTGGGTCAGTGTATTATTCTGATGGTGATTCAGCAAAGGACCTGGCATTGGAGCTTGTGGAAAATGTAAGTGATTTATTCGTGTAGTGATTACCATGACTTTATTATGTAGACTTGGCTTTTTGTGATATTGAAACAAGTTTGTGTTCCTTCTCTGATTTTCCTTTTGAAAAAAAAATTTGGTTTCATCAAAAGGGTTATGCCAAATATGTTGAGTGGAGTGCTAATATGATGGAAGAGGAGGCAAAGCGAAAGTTGAAGAATGCAGAGCTCCAGGCAAAGAAGAGCAGGTTAAGGTGTTGGACTAACTACGTTCCTCCCGTTACAAATTCAAAGGCAATTCATGACCAGAACTTTACTGGAAAGGTAAAATATTTGTCACAGCCATTTGTTTATGCCAAAAATTCAATTGCAAGTGTACATTTTTATAATATTGTTACTTGAGTCTCACAGGTGGTGGAGGTTGTGAGTGGGGACTGCATCATTGTTGCTGATGATTCCATTCCATATGGTAGTCCTCTAGCTGAAAGGAGAGTTAACCTTTCAAGTATTAGGTGTCCAAAAATGGGCAATCCTCGTCGGGATGAAAAGCCAGCTGCCTATGCCCGCGAAGCAAAGGAGTTCTTGAGAACACGTCTCATTGGAAAACAAGTATGGAAATATCTTTTTATATATCTTTGATACCATTGGTGAATTCGGTTATAATTCGTTTAATCTAATTTTTTCAGGTGAATGTTCAAATGGAGTATTCTAGAAAGATTGCTCCCACAGATGGATCTGCACCATCTGGGGGTGCTGATAACAGGGTGATGGATTTCGGATCAGTCTTCCTGTTGTCCAATGCAAAGCCTGGTGGTGGTGATGATGCCCCTTCATCTGCTCCACCTACTGCAAGTCAACAAACGGGGGTGAATGTTGCTGAGTTGGTAGTTGCACGTGGCTTCGGAACTGTCATTAGACATCGCGATTTTGAAGAAAGATCAAATTACTATGATGTTCTTCTTGCTGCTGAAGCACGGGCCACTTCTTCAAAGAAAGGGATCCATTCTAACAAAGATTCTCCAGTGATGCATATAACTGATTTGACCACGGTGAGAAGAATGGTTACAATTTATCTTAAATCTTGTTGTTAATCTGAAGTATACCAAACACAACTAAAATATGTTGTTTCCTTTTATCCATATTTAGTCGTCATCCAAGAAAGCCAGAGACTTCTTGCCTTTCC
>NC_029779.3:47420059-47426615 GCF_000817695.3 Arachis duranensis
TGTTGTGGAATATGTACTCAGTGGACACCGATTCAAATTGTTGATTCCAAAAGAAACTTGTAGTATTGCGTTTTCATTCTCTGGTGTCAGATGTCCTGGACGTGGTGAGCCATATTCAGAAGAGGCAATTGCCTTGATGAGGCGGAAGATAATGCAGAGAGATGTTGAGGTAGTTTAGTTCCTCTTTGCGCCAAACTCCTTTATTTTGCTTTATTAGTCATCAAATACTTTTTTTAACTTTAATGTTTGCAGATTGAGGTCGAAACTGTTGATAGAACTGGAACATTCTTGGGGTCTTTATGGGAGTCCAGGACCAATGTGGCTTTGACGCTACTTGAAGCTGGACTAGCAAAACTTCAAACTTCATTTGGAGGTGACAGAATTCCTGATTTTCACCTTCTGGAGCAAGCTGAACAATCTGCTAAGAAGAAAAAGCTTAAAGTAAGAACTGACACCCAACCATTTTTGACATTACTACAGTTCCTCCGGTGCTAGCTTATACTTATGTGAATTGTACTGCAGATCTGGGAGAATTATGTTGAAGGGGAAGAAGTATCTAATGGTGCGACACCTGTTGAAAACAAACAACAGGAAGTGCTTAAGGTGCGTAGGATATTGTGTCATTGATTAGCCTTATTTTTTTATTTAAAAATCGTAAACAATTTGTATCATTGTTGTTCCATAGGTTATTGTCACAGAAGTCTTGGGTGGTGGCAAATTCTATGTACAAACTGTTGGAGATCAAAAGATAGCATCCATTCAGCAGCAGCTTGCATCTTTGAACCTTAAGGATGCTCCAGTGGTCGGTGCTTTCAATCCCAAGAAGGGTGACATAGTCCTTTGTCATTTTCTTGCCGATGACTCTTGGTATCGAGCAATGGTAGTTAATCGGAAACCTATTTATTCCATATCTTTATTCTTTTTTGAACCCTTTGCTGAATTCAAAGCATCTCAGTATGGTTTATATGGCATACCATATTTCACTTTGGCAGTTTGAACTTCGAACAATAATTTTGCTTTTAATTGAGTAACGGTGTAAAACTGATTGAAATGTGTAGGTTGTCAATACACCTCGGGGACCAGTTGAATCTCCAAAGGACAAATTTGAGGTGTTTTACATTGATTATGGTAACCAAGAAGAAGTAACATTCAGTCAGTTACGACCTCTTGATCCATCTGTTTCTTCTGCACCCGGTCTTGCTCAATTGTGCAGCCTTGCATACATTAAGGTTCCAAACTTGGAAGAGGATTTCGGCCAAGAAGCAGCCGAATATTTGAGCGAACTCACTTTGAGCAGTGGAAAAGAGTTCAGGGCCAAGGTTGAAGACAAAGATATTTCTGGTGGAAAAACTAAAGGTCAGGGTACCGGATCAGTCCTCGCAGTTACACTAGTTGCCGTGGACGCCGAGATCAGTGTTAATGCTGCTATGCTAGAGGTTTTGTATTTTTCTGCACATTTTTCATTTTGTCTTGTTCAGAAGCAGGTGGGACAAAAAAGATAGGCAGCTAGCCCTTGATAATTTGGAGCAGTTCCAGAGTGAAGCGAAGACTAGCCGTCACGGAATTTGGCAGTATGGAGACATTCAATCTGACGATGAAGACTCCGCTCCTCCTCCAAGAAAGGCCGGCGGCCGGAGATAAGTGTAACAGAAGGTAAATTATAATATAGACATCTTCAGAGAGAACGTGGTAAGTGTTATTATAGGCATGAACATTGAGTTTTGAGGTAGAGAGGAGAATGAATATGCCATGCGGCAATACTCTGTAAGTTTTGTTTTGATTTTTGTTTTTTAATTTTATTTTTAGATAAAAGGATATTCGTTTTCCATAGATGGCATAATAAGGTGCATACAGGATTCTAAAGTTATGAGAACAGTAAGGGACGTTTCCATCATAGCCGAAAAATGTCATGATTATCTTTTCTTTAAATCATTTTTTAGTGGCAATTCTTTAAACAAAACACCCAAATCGCAAAATGAACTACATTTTCATTAAAAAGAATTTATATTCACTTCAATTTATCAAAGTGACATGACAATTTCGTGAATAAGAAAAGATTGTGAACGAAATTTTTTTAGCAAATAATTAGCTATTATTTTTCTTTTTATTCTTCTGATTTTTTTCATCTACCATTTTATTTATGGAAAAGTTTAGGGAGTCAGTAATTTTTTGTGTTTTTTTGTCAGCACTTAACCATCAAAAGAAAAATGAGTGATTTTTCACTATTAGATATAATTTTACACCATTAAAAATACTATTGATGGCTAATTGATGGTAACAAAATATCAAAATTGCTGGTCTCTAGCATTCCTTTTTTATTTATTGCCTAATTGTTGATAGTTAAAAAGTTAAAACTGTTTTTAAGTAATTCTCAGCCTCTAGTGTTTCTATTTTTTTTTTGGGGGTTTACTCTTTAGTAGTTTAGTGTTTCAAGTTAGAAATGTCGAGTGTTTGAAGATACGAGGCAAATGAATCGGTAGTTCTATTTAAGGGGAGATTATTAATACTCTTTTTAAAAAATAATCATGCTCTGAATTGTATTTTCTTTTATTTGAAATTGAAAAGGATTTCTTACATTTTAGGATTTCCTTTTTTTAACTCGATCTTTGTTCCCGCCTTACCATGTTTCGTCTTTATGCTCTATCGTTATAATGTGTGATTTTTTAAAAAGTTTTGTTTATAGAACTTTTTTTGTTTTAAGGGATTTATATATTGTAACATAATTTGATTTCATATGAATTAGGTTAAAATAAAATAAAAAAGATGAAAAAAGCTTTTTAAGAAATTTAGCTGAAAATTTTATTACAAAAACACTTGTTTATCTGATATTTCTAAATTTGATAATACAACATGTGAAATTGTGAATAGGAGTGGCAATGGGTTTTTGTCCCGCCTTGCAATAATATGCATAGAACCTATCCCGCATTTTAAATTCTAACTTGTCCTTATGGGTATTTGCCTCACCTCTATTTGCTCTTATAATTATTAAAATCTAATAAATAAAATTAAATTTTAAAATTTATATAACTATCGATACACACATAACATAAATTAAAGTAAAAATTTAAATATAATATAATATTATTAATAATTTTATATATATTATATCTTAGGGTAAGTATCACCTAAACCTGATCATACTCCGCTCAAAAACCCGCCGCTGTTAAAACACCTCCCCGAACAGGTAGGGACGGGCTAAGTAATCGCAGATTTGAGTAGTGTTGCCACCCGTACATGTGAACCTAATTGCGAAGGTTTAATTAACAAGGATTGCAATACTATTTAACTACTAAGTAGTGTTTAAGGATGAGCTAAAAAACGAAAAATGTAGTATGAACCTAATGTAGTATGAACCTTGTAGGTAGATGGTCTACAACATTGTATTAATCAACTTTGTAATATAATTATGGAGAGATATGAGACTCATAATACAGTTGATAGAGATTTACACGATCTAGGGTTCAGCCTCGTTAAGAACTCATCAGAGAGAAACGAGAAATTATTAGGTACATTGTTACTAAAATAAGAGATTATTGCATGGTTTTGAAATTTCAAACCCTCCTCGTTCTCTTAACAGTTTTTCTCTATCCACAAAACTATATATACATGTACAAGTTATATGATTTAATTAAATATCTACAAACTATCAACTCTCTAAAGTCCTCTAACCATATTCTACAAGCAAGATACATGCATCTAAAAAATTTCACGTCTTATCGCTACTACCATTTGCTTTTCTTATATATATTTTCTTAGTCTTACTTTTTTGTCACATATGTAATGATTGAAACATGTTGCTACATTGAAATTCCTGCACCATGAAAGAAAAGACATAAGAAAAGACGAAGTCCTGAATCCAGCACATACATATAGTGGCATTAGTATAATTTCGTTTCTATTTTTAGTTTCTTTCATATCATATTATAGTATTAATTATGACAATTTGATTTGAGTTATGTGACACTTGTTGCTACCGTGGACTTTCTGAATAATTTCCATTGGCTGCCATTTGATGCCACCAATATCAAAATTGGCACCTTCCCCCTCTTCTAAGCTTGATTAATATCCTTACAAAACTACAAACATTAATAAGTTGATTCGTCTATTTAAATGAGTTTAATTTCGATGCATTGACAGTAAATTATATTTGTTCTTTTGGATGATTATTCACAAAATTAATGCGAAAAGTAGTTATTTTTGATAATGTAGCGTTATTTAATTAGATACACGTATAAAATTACTTTACACTCATAGTGCATCAAAATTAAATTCTTTAAATATATATGTTAGAAGTTTGAATTTTAATTATGTATAAAATAATTAATTGACTTATGATATATTTTTAAATAAAATTTAAATCAATAATAAATTAGTTCTTAACTTTATGAATTGAGAAATATTTTAAGAGAAAAATATAGGTATAGATGAAATTTTAAAGTTAAGATATTCTTTTGATACTTTGACAATGAACAGAAAGTATATGAGTTGTTTTGTTTATATTTTCACTTTTTGTTTTTAGAATTTTTGTAAAGAAAAAAATGAAAATAATAAAATTAATTTTCTATTTTACTTTATTTTTACATGTGTACAAAATTCTAAAAATAAAAACGCACTGAACATATTCTTATTTCAATACAAAAAATAATACATTTCAAAATAGTCTTTCTTGATGCATACATTGCTTGTATAGTTTATATAACACTTCTTTTCTTAGATTAAAATAAAAATGAAAAGTTTAGAGTAGTGCCATAACAAAACATATTTTTATCATAAATAAATAAAACCATGATGGCATACGGTTTAATTTGTAAAATGTCAAGACATTATACATGCCAGTAATAATAATAATAAATTGTTAATAAAGGCGAGGAATTATTTTCCAGGCTCATCATGTTACACAGACCCGGGGCCAAGCTTTTGTCTCCCAATTTTCAACGACAACAATTAATTTATGAATAAAGGATCCCAATAATGTTCACGTTTTTTTTTCTTCTTATTTTTAAGTCAAGATTCTGATTAGGTTATTTCATTTCTTCAAAATTTTTAGGTCAAGATGCTGATTAGGTCGTTTGATTTTGTTCAAGGTGATGATGGCTCTAGGTAATAGCTATATTCCAGATCTCTCACACAGAGTTTGCATATATAATTATGACCACCAAAAAAATAGTTTTCAATATATATACACACATTCAGCCCTCAATTTGATTATTAATGTTACTATTAATTCATGTTTTTTCCCTCTTTATACAAGATCTCATCCATATTTAATTTTGCCACCTCATCATATATATAAAATTAAATGATTCTGTTAATTTCTATCATTTTTTAAATTTATAATTAATTATATTTTTATATTGTAAAAAATTTGATTAAGTCTTTATACTAATTTTAAATTCGTAATTGTCCAAAAGCTCAGCTTGTATGACATATATTGGATATTTCTTGTCATCCTTTAAATTTGAAGAACGAATTCTTGTATCATAGCAGCCGTTCAAGTTCTTTTCAAGACTTTGGTGGATATGGCGAGTAAAGAATAATGACATCTTTAATCCTCATGAAATTTGACCTCCAGAAAATGTAATTTGTTTGGCATTAACTTCAGAAAAGGAGTTTAGGAATATTTTTAAATTACAACGTATGTCCATTCCCTCTATTCTAAATGGTTTTTGGAATCCCCTATCCATTGGTACTTTTAAGATTAATTGTGATGCTAGTTATCCTAATTCGGGTGATAGTGTTGATTTTGCTTGTGTTATTAGATATTGTAATGAGAGTTGGCAAAGGGGGTGTTTGGGAATGATTGAGAGTAATAATATTCTTGAAGGGGAATTGTTTGTTATTTGTGAAACGGATTGTGTGGAAGCGTTTAATCTTGTTACTAATCACCAAGATGGTTTTGGGTTTATTAATCCATTAGTGTTCAAAATAAGAGATATCATGCATTGAAATTGGCGTGTTCGTTTGATTATTAGAGATGCAAACACGGTGACAGATACTATAGCAAAAATAGGGATGAAGTTACAACTTTTTTATATGGAACTTCCTTCACCTTGGGAAGAATTTAAGAGTAATCTTAAATGGGACTGTTTCTTTATTTAAACAATTTTTTTATTTTATTTGTTTTATTTTTCTTTGTTCAATTTATTTAAATCACAAAAAAAAATTGTAATTATTAGATGTTTTTTAACCGTAAACGTTATAAAAATATTTTTATCCATCTAACAACACTGACGATTATGTTTATATTCCGTTAAGTTAAACATTTAAAAAACGACAAATATGTAATTATAAATTTAAAATTGGTATAACCTCCCAATTAAAAACTTTTAAAATATAAAAATTTAATTATATATTTAATAAAATTATAAAGACTAACACACATGTACCGTGTGTCTTCATTGTTCTCCTAATAATTAAGGCACACACAAATTAAATATTTAATCATAATCACCCACGACAAATTAAAACAATAAGTACAAAGGTAAAACAGTTTAGTTTGTAATGAAAATCTAGATTTACGTACCCAGAAAATAATAAATAAATGAATAATGTGAGG
>NC_029779.3:47426691-47426972 GCF_000817695.3 Arachis duranensis
TTTATTTACATGTAATAATAATACTCCTCCTATATTATTAAGTTGACTAATTTTTTTTAACCAAAGGTATATATAATAGATCAACAAAATTGACCCTATTATAGTAGAAAATAATTAATCAAATCAATGTATGAAGTTGATTAATTAAAAAAAAGATAATATAAGTACAAGAATGATAATGAGTAGTTAATTTACTCGCCTTTATTATTAGATAAATCTACTATCAATATGTTACCTTAAATTGGTCTAATAGTTAAAATTTTAACCTGTTGAATAGGAAT
>NC_029779.3:47427053-47427878 GCF_000817695.3 Arachis duranensis
GTGGCGTATGATCGCCACACTTTTGCTGGCACGCTAAAAAAGCGTGACAAAAGAGTAAAATCAACTCATTAATTGAAATAATTAAGAAAAGATGTGATTATACCAAAAACTACACCGTATAATTTATTTGTTTAATTTGTAATAAAAATTTAGATGTGGGAAAAAAAAAAGTATTATAGAGAATTAGAGATAGAAGTATATGATTAATTACTTTAACTCCAAATGTTTCAAGAGAAAAAGTGTCAACAGAAGAAACCCTAGCATGCAGCACATCAAGACCCAGATCTTGAAAGGCTTCCAATATGAACTCAAGCAAACCCTTGCAATTCCTTTCACTCACCACCTTTATCATGAACCCCCCTTCTTGTGCCTCAACTTTCATCTACAAAAACATCATTAATTAATTAATAATAACATGCACAAAAAATTAATTACATATATATAGTGCAATAACCGAAAAACGAAAATATTTAATAAAAAAATTAGCTAAAATTAATCTTATTTAGTATTTATTAATTGTTGCTAGAATTAATAAATACTAAATAAAAAAATTATTTTTTTTTCTTGAAAAAAAAAATGATTAATTAGTTGGAGAATAGGGTGGATATATACATACCATAGGAATTAATGGATCATAGTGAATGGGTTCTTGTGGTGTTTCTCCTGCTAGTTGGTTCAGTTGATGTTGCAACTTTTGCTTTAAACGGCGTCGTATACAATAATCCACCGCATCCATTATTATTGAGGTTTGGTTCTACCCAGCTAGCTGCATAGAAAAAGCACCAAACAATTCCATCATCATATTATAACAACATATATATATAT
>NC_029779.3:47428047-47443096 GCF_000817695.3 Arachis duranensis
GATGCAAAAGATTACAAAAAAAGAAATAAATAGTAATAATTAACTCACTAAATATGCTTTTCATCCATATTTCAAACATGAAGTGAAGAAATATGAAAGAATATAATATAATGTATATTAGAAAACATAGCATAGGAAATGATAAGATATGGAAGGAAAATTAAAGAGAGAGATATATATGTATGTATGTTTGAGGGTAAAATTAAAAGTAATTACCGAATTTAATGTTTATATAATCTATTAGACTATTCCTAATAAGTGTGTGGCTTTTTTTCCTCTTCAGAATAATAATACTGGAAATTAAACCAATAATTTGTATGTGTCTTTGGGCTTGTTTGGGTGAGCTTCTAGGAAAAGATCTTTTTTCGAGTTATCTTTTTTTAAAAGATCTTATAGAGAAGTAAAAGTAATTTTATGTTTGGATATCTCATGTAAAAAGGTCTTTTTATCTATCAATTATGTTTGGGTATAACAATATAAAAGTACTTTTTTGTTTATTTATTACATGAAAAACATCTTTTTTTTAAGGAAAAAAGATCTTTTAAAAAAAGATGTAAATTACAGCTTCTCAAAAAAGATCTTTTTTTGATTTTACTAGTGCTTTTACTTTTACTACTAGAAATTTGCCAAACACGTTAAAAAATAAAAAAAGATCTTTTTTCATTGAAAAAATATCTTTTTTTAACAAAATAATGGCGTCCAAACATGCACTTTCTTTAAGTCTCACTCCCACTTCAGATCCACTCTCTCTATATATAGATTTAGATAAAAGGATAAATACATTCTTAACTTTTTTATTTTTAGACATTTAAATTTTTAATAATTTAAAAATACATTTAAGTTTTTGATATTTTTAAAATTTAGACATATTAATTTTTAATGTTCACTTGAGTCTGTCAGACTCAACAGAAAAATCAAATATGACTCTTATTGTACTGATCTGGTTGATACGGATGCACACGTGAGAGAACTTTTAAAATTAGACAAATTAAATTTAAATATTGATATATTCAGATTTTGAATAGATCAAGAACTTAAATATATATTTATAGGGAGTCACTCAGATAAAGACGTTGAAAATGTCTTTTTATAAAGATATTTTTTAATAATTAAAATTTAACACATATAATCGATCAAATTGTGTTATTTTTGTCAAAATTAGACTAGACAAAGATTTGACCGAAAAATGGTGAATCAAATCTTGAACTGGTCTAAATTAATATTTTTTTATAGAAAATTACTACAATACCCCATTATAGAAAACGACTAAAATACTTCTATTATATATATATTAGTTTTGAGAATCCTAAATTTTAGTCCTTTATATTTCTATCGAATGGTTAGGATATTATAGTCACTTTTATAACAAAAATAATATTAATTTAGACCAATTCAACATTTAATTCATCATTTTTTCGGTTAAATTAATTTATCTAGCCTAATTTTGATAAAAATTACATGATTTAATCGATTATATATATTAAATTTTAATTACTAAAAAACATCTTTAAAAAAAGACGTTTTAAGCGTCTTTATTATCTGAGTGGCTCCCATATTTATATTCTCAAGAATTTAAATATGTAAACTAAAAAGTCCAGCAATGGATTTGTCATTTTTTCATGATCTATTTTTGATTAGTTGACTTATGAAATTCATGATATATGAGTGACAAGTGTGGGAAAACTTTATTTATTTATCTAATTTATTATGCAATATATAATTAAGTATAATTATATTAACTATTTTATAGTTTGACTTATATACAGCAATCTTATTATTGTTTAAAATAATAAAATAAGTAAGTTAAAATTATTTATTTAATTAAAAAATTAATATTATTCTATTTTGTTTGAACTACTAGAATTTGGTGAGAATAAATCATCAAATATAAATAGAATTTCATATTTTGGCCTGGTTTCCAATATACTAAAATTTGGTTACAATTTTTATCCATTTATTTGACCTGATGATAAACTCAATAGATTTTGATTAAAAAAATAAAAAAAAATCACTTAGTATACATCAAGATTACAAATTAAGAGAATGATAAAAAACTGATAAAGAACTAAGATTTTTTAATTATACTCATGAATGTAGATATGATTTTACCTTAAATGTTTTTTAATAATTTAATGTAAATGAGCTGAAAGTAAGAAATCATCTAATATTTTCAACAATGAATTACATTTTGGAAAAAATAAGAATTTTTTTTTTATGAAAATTTATTAACATATCTTGGATGTTTTAAATAAAGGTATCTGATTTTATAAGCGTTAAAATTAATTTTATCGATGGATTGGTGAAAAGAAATTAAAATAATAGGCATAAAGTATATTGTGTGTCATCTATATTTGCTCATTATTAGCGGTAGCCTTAGTTTGCAATGGAAAGGGAAATAAAAAAAGAAAAGAAAAGAAACTGATGATTCGATTTATACATCAAATTAAATGTTAAGTTTTGTTTATTTAAAAAATAAGAAATTATTTTATTTGTTGAAATTTCATGAGGTTTGACAGCTATGTGTATTTGAACTTTTTATCAAAATTGATAAGAATTCATTTAATATAAGCTTTAAATATAAAACAAATTAATTCAAAAAAATCCTTTGTTTAGACAATCAAGTCCTACCTAATGTACCTGGTTTTTAATATAATAAATGTTTAGATAAGTTAAGCAGCGCAGTTGGCACAATTATCATATAAAGTTTACAAAAGCTTTTAAATATTTTTAAAATATCGAAGTTTAAAAAATTTTAACGGTTAATTTTAATTAATATATATTATATTTTATAATTAAAGTTAACTGCTAAAATTATATTGGATCATCGATGTTCTAAGAACACTTAAAATTCTTTCTAAAATTTATGTCACAACGTAGCCTTCATACTTTACATACACTAATAAGATTACCTATTACAGGGATCATGATAATGACAATCAAACTTAAATTATTGATTTATTGTGGGAATACAAGTCCATTTTTTACTATAAAAAAATACCTGTTTTGCTTAGCCCATGTAGGGTATATTTGTTGTCTCAATTCTAAGTATATATAAAAATTTTGTGTGTAACAAAAAATTATGAAATTAATTATTTATGTTAGAATATAATAAGATGAATTAATACTACATATATATCTGAATATTTATTATATAATATTACATTTTTATTATTTTATTTTTCTTAATACTTATAAATACTTTTTTATATTGTATTATTTTATACAATTTGAATATATACAATTTTTTTTCTACTTCTCTTTTTTTGTATATATATAAACCTTGAACATTGTGTGGATTTGTTTTATGCAAATTATTTTTTATATTAGGATGAGAATAATATTAATTTTAAATGTAGTATTATTTGATTTAAAGTGTAAAAATTAGATCATCATCTAATTTGTGAATTTCAAAATAAAAAAAATACAACAAACAAAATAGATCCTCCAATTTAATATTAATTTTTTTTTATAAAGTAATCGACCTGTCCAATTACATAGTTCCATACTAAAAATAATAGATGCAAAACCAACATAATTAAATTGCACACTGTATTTATCCATAATAAAAATTTTAGCCCTTGTTTTAAACTTACTACATGTCTATACCAACCTCTTTGACCAAAGGCAATTAATTATTAGAGTAAGGTTAGAAGAAGCATTCCATTTGCTGGATTTAGAAGGCTAGAAGCTATAAATATAATAATCTTCTCCTATTTGGAACGTGAATTAAGAACATCACAATTTTGTGGGCAGTAGCACTAAACAAGCAGCAAAAGACCCTGGTTTTAGGACATTCAACTTGAGGCGTTTTCGTTTACACTCGTTATTAACGATGGAGAATTTGTTTTTCTTCTTTTTTGTTGTATTTGTTTCCATCTTCTTGCTCCAATTTCTTATTGTATTAAGATCCTCGTATCAAAGGAAAAAAAAGGAAGAAAGAAATACTCCAATTCTATTAAAGGCACTATTTTCCTTGTCTTGTCTGTAAACTAAATTATTAGTGACTTGAAGGTGGAATATTATAACAAAACTTAGTTGCCAAATATGCCAATTTCAAATAAAATATACCATGTATCTTGAATATTTGAATCTGATTAATTAATTACTAATTAGCATAACAAGATGAATTGAATGATTTGAATTAGAAGATAAGAAGGAACAAAAAAACGTGGTCGGCAGGATTCGAACCTGCGCGGGCAAAGCCCACATGATTTCTAGTCATGCCCGATAACCACTCCGGCACGACCACCTTGTTGTTTGAATCTTTCTAGATTATATAATGAAATAGACTTTTAAAAAAATTTTGCATCATTGCCAAAAAAAGTTTTATTACATTGAAGTATCTAAATTTTACAAAAATAAGTCGTTCCATCATACTTTTGAAAAACTCTTTGTTCAAATAAAAACAATAAATTTAACTAAGATAGAGATTTATATATCTTATTCTTATAAAGTTGAGGGATCTCAATATAATAATTTTTTTAAAAGATAAAAAGGTTCGACAAAAATTTTTTTTTTTTAGACATATTAGCTAGGTATATACTCTTTTTTCTACTTTGTTTTTTAATATCCATGATATCATCTACAAGAATCTTTTTTGTTTTCTTAGAGGTACACATAAAATTTTGTTAATAACATTTCGGTTAAGTCCTAATTTCGTTTCTAGTTTTAAAAGCTAAAGTTTTTATTTCATTCTACATTTGTCTTCTGTTTAAAATAGAAAAAAAATCTTTTAAAAATACTCCATTCTCACATTATTTTAAGTAATAATAACAATTATAATTGTGATGGTTAGTTGTAGTTATTTAGAAGTCAAATTGACAAAAAAAAATAATAGATGAAAAATAATAATTTTTTATAAAAAAATTAATTTTTACCAAATAATAAAAATAAAACAAAATAATTAAAACATTTAGGACAAAAAAAAAGTTTTAAATAAATGTTAAAAATAAAATTAAGACTTATTTAAATATTAGGAATTTAAATAGTATTATAAAAAATAGTACATAGGCAAATTGTACTTGTTTATATCCGGCCTCTTCTTCCCACAGTAATCAAAATATAGAAATCCTTATTATATAGTTTATGAAATTAAAGAAATAAACTAATGTTATGTTTCAACAACTATTAGTTACAATGAAGTGAAAACAATGTATTGTTAAAATTAGGTGTTGTCACAAATAACTAGTAAGCTAGCCAAATTATTGATAAGAATTAAAGAAAGGACACTAATTAAGGATGTGGAACAAAAATTGGTTTATTACCTAAAGTTTAGTTCTATGCATTGACCAAAAGGGCAACATAGGTGCTTGTACCAACAACGTGGCATGCTTTAACACCGAGTTATTCCATTTCTTGCGGGTTATGTATGTGAGACAAGTTTCATGTCTTCAAAGTTCAATTTCCCAATATCCAAAACAACAACATCCAATTCTACCTTTCAATTTAGCTTCATTAATTAATTGTTGCTAAATCTACAAGGGATTGAGATAATGGGGCACAAAGAAAAATCTAAGGAACGAAAAGAGAAGAGATTGCATGAGATATCATTGTTGAGGACCATTCCTTATTCTGAACACCAAAGGTTTGAGAATAATTACTTTCAGTTTTGATGTAGCTTTACTTTCATTTTCATATCTATATGCATTTCTTCAAACATATTTGTAATTTTTTTAATAATTTCATTTTTAATTTTTTATGCACTGTTAGTATAAAAATGGTGGTGTTGTTATATCAACGAAAAAAATTAATTTTCAAATTATTACTTAAAAAATCATCTAAACACATAAACCTAATTAAATAATCATGTAAAACTCTTTACACTGTTAGTAAATATCAATCATAAAAATGAAGCATTAAGTGTCTATTAATATTATTTGAATTTTACTATTGATAAATTAATATAATTTTGTGCATTTTGGATATTATGATTAAAATAATACTACATGTTCGGCAAATATTATTATTTTTAGTCAACACTTTGTCAGCAATAATTTGTACTTATATTTATAGAGTTTTGCACACAAAAATATATAATTTATACTTATATTTACTAGAGTTTTACACATATAAATTAATACAGTTTGCACTCATCAGAATTTGCACACTAAATTAATAAAATTTATTTGTTAAAGACAATTTAGTAGTTGTGCTAGTTAAATGATGGTAAAAAATACTAAAAATTACTGTCTCCAAAAATTTCTCTTATGATTATTATGCTGTAGGTGGTGGTCAAAGGAAACCATTGCTGTGGTAACTGGTGGGAATAGAGGAATTGGGTTTGAGATTTCAAGACAACTTCTTGATCATGGAGTAACTGTTGTGTTGACATCAAGAGATGCAAGTGTTGGTATTGAATCAATGAAGGTCTTGCAAGAAGGTGGTCTTGATCATGTGGATTGTCACCAGCTTGATGTCTTAGATTCTTCATCTATCAATGAATTTGCTGAATGGTTGAAGGAAAAATATGGTGGTTTAGATATTCTGGTCAGTTTCTAACACATTATTATTATAATATTAGACATTAGTATTTACATTTGGATAATTAATTAATTACTACTTTGGGATCCATTATGTAAATTTTATTAATTTTAATTACTCTTTTCTATTATGTGCAATTGAAGTAACTTTAATTTGACTTTCTTTAGCTATAATTAACTTAAAGGTTACTAAAATTTGCTCTCTGTGTTTTAATTTCTACTTTTTCTTTAAAAAAAATGGCAAAAACAATCGTTAAATTTTTAGAAGTGTGCATTTTAGCCAAGAGAAATTATATACCCTTTAAACTTTGAAATATGCAATTCTTTTAAATTTTCTAATGTGTCTTGACATTTAGAATACAGAGTAGATGATAAATTAATTTAATTAATTAACAAGAAGGTTTTTGTGGTATGTGTGTGATTAATTATTTGCAGGTAAACAACGCTGGAGTAAATTTCAATCATGGGTCTGATAACTCAGTTGAAAATGCTAAGAAGGTTATTGATACAAATTATTATGGAACAAAGAGTATGATTGAAGCTATGATTCCTCTCATGAAAGCATCCTCTGCTGGTGGCAGGATTGTAAATGTCAGCTCTCGCTTAGGTCGTCTAAATGGCAAACGAAATGTAAGTTAAAACTAATTTTCTTGTTTTATCAAGAAGATAATTAAGATGTTAATATGTATTATGTTAAATTATCTAATAATTTTCGGTTATAATCTTCGTATTAAGATATTAATAGTCATCTCTTTTCAGAGATCTAATTATCATAATTTAAAACTAACTTTTATTAAACTTTTACTATTTAATAATACTTAATTATGATTTATAGAGCTTATTATTATAAATTAAAACTAACTTTTTTATTTTACGAAGAAGATAATTAAGATATTAAATCGTATTATGTTAAATGTTTAATCAAACATGTTAAACTATTTAACCATATGCAATAATGATTCATAGACCTAATTATTATAAGTTGATATCAGACATGTTAAATTATTTAACGATTCATGGACCTAACTATTATAAGTTGATGGAGTATGATACAGAGAATAGAGAATGAAGAATTGAGGGAGAAACTAAGTAATGTGGAAACCCTAACAGAGGAACTGATTGATGAAACCCTAACCAAATTCCTACAACAAGTGGAAGAAGGGAGTTGGGCCCAAGGAGGGTGGCCTCAAACATTCACTGACTATTCAGTTTCAAAGCTTGCAGTGAATGCATACACAAGGCTTATGGCAAAGAAGCTTTTTGAGAGGCCAGAGGGCCAAAAGATTTACATCAATTGCTATTGTCCTGGTTGGGTTAAAACCGCCCTCACCGGCTACGCCGGAAGCGTCACCGTCGAACAAGGTGCTGATACCGGTGTCTGGCTCTCCCTTCTTCCTGAGATTGCCATCACTGGCAAGTTCTTTGCAGAAAGAAGGGAGATTAACTTTTAACTTGATAGTTAATATTTGCAAAGTGCATAGAGGAAAACACATACACTATAGAGACATTTTGAGATGTAATGGTAAAGAATTAATTCATGTATGTAAGAGTGACCATGTTTGATAATGTCATTCATCATTATTATAAGCTTAATTAGGCTTAGGTTCATCACCAACAATTTGAAAGTGTTGCTTTTATTGTATGTTATTTTACATGTTTTAAGGTATATTACTGTTGCAATATATTGCCTTTAATTTGGTTCTTTCAAGACTAATTTTCTTGTGCTTTCAATTACAATTCTTTTTAGGAGTTGAATGGGAAACTACCATGTTTCATACTTTATACTATAAAAATTTTTACTTTAGAATTTAAAATTTAGTATTTAAAATCTAATAATAAATTTTATTATTCAGGTAACTTTGTTCTAGTTTTTATGTAGATATATTATTTATCATCAATAATAATTTAAAGACATAATTAATTAATAATAACTCTATTTTTACTAAATATTAATTGTGTATAAATAATATTATTGACTAACAAATATTGAATAGTAAAGTGACTAAAAGAATTTTAAATACTAATTTAATGTAAGTGTAAAATTTTAAAAATTAAATTAAAAAATTATTTTATTTTTAGTATTTCCATCGCCTCTTTTCAATATATAAATTTATTTTGGATTATATATATTCAACTGTAAGAAAAAAAATATTCACATAATTCATAGACACACATAATATTTGGTTAAAAAATTTAGATATAGAAGTAGGACAAGTGATATACTTTAATATTATTTTTTTTGTATTTTTTAAAATTGTGAAAGATATATAAATCGTCCGATTTGCATTTCCTTAAAAAATATAAGGTGCACAAATCAAACCCTCTAAATTGTGTATTTCAAAATTTTTTAATTTTTTTAAACACAAATTGAAGGGTTGGATTTGCATATCTGAACTTTTTTTTTTAAATTTTTAAACACAAATTGAAGAGTTTGAGTATAAAAATTAGAGAGTCCAATTTTTTGTAAAATCTGATAGTTCAATTTTTGTACTTCTTAAAAATTAGACGGTCCGATTTTTATTCCTTAAATTAAACCATCTTACATTTCAAAAAAATACCACAGTAATTCACAATTTAAAAAAATACTATTATTAATCTAATATTAAAAATAAAAAATTATTTTTGTATTCGCAAAAGCTAAAAAGTAAATAAGAGAATGGTGAGTATATATAAAAAATATTAAATTTTAGTAATTATTCTTATAATTAAAAATATAAATACATAAAAAAATTATCCACATAATATTACTTTGATAAATAAATAAAGTAAATAAAACAGAGTTGGAGAGTTGAAAAGCTCACACCTTTTTCCTTATCCTTGGTTGACTCCACTCGAAGCAGCCATGGCCACTAATAAACCCAATTCAGCACCGCCATTTCTCCACCTCCTTCTCCTTCTCCTCAATCTGCTTCCACTTCCAATTTCATCATCACGAAACCCTAAAGAATCTCCAGTTCCAATTCCAGCAGATTGGCCGCACCAATTCCACTCCGTGCTGTTCATGAACAGAAGCGGAGCACTGCAAAAGATTGACCTATGGTACGACTGGATCAATGGGCGCAACTTGAACATCATTCAAGAACAGCTCGATGACGTCATCCTGTACGACGCCGAGTGGAACAACGGCACGTCGTTTCAGTTCAGTGTCGATCCAGCTGAGGCGAAATGCGACGTGTTCCAACTGGAGGTTGGGATCCTGAGGCCCAATTGGCTGGACGGTGCTAACTACTTGGGGCAGGAGACGGTTGATAATTTTGTTTGCAATGTTTGGGAGAAAGCTGATTTCATTGTTTACTATGAGGATGTTGCTTCTAACAGACCTGTTAAGTGGATCTTCTACTCAGGTAACTCTCCACTGCTTCTTCAGTTTGTTAGTTTTGGAGGGAAAGTTAGTTAGTATTCTCTCACGAGTAATGCTGCACGTTGAAGTGTAAGTCTTTTTTATGAATTAAGTCCAACCAATTTAAACGATAAGACTTGAAATAATGCTAGTCATAACTGATTTTTGTTATGTTGGATGAACTTGGTTGGATTTAGTTAAGAAAAAGATTTGGATGTGTAGCATTATTCTTAACTACTCTAACTAACTTCTCACATTGCAAATAAGTTTAACAACAAATGTATTTACGAAAATGCTATTTATATATCAAAATTAGTTACTAAAAATTAGCAACCAATGTATTTGTGTATAAATATATATGTAGTTTAATGTATTTTCAATATATATTTTATACTAGTGACTGATTTTGAGGACTAATTTTGGTGTATGCATAATATTGTTGATGTATTTATATATACAAATACATAATAGTTAGTTTAGTGGCTGATTTTTTATGTAAACTTACCATTTTTGTTCATCTAATTAGTGTCTACCAAATTTACCAATTTTTTTCCATTTAAGTGTTACATTAATTTTAGAGAAATACTAGAGGGCTATAAGAATTTGTTATTTTAATAATCAATTAGGCATCAATGTTTAAAAGTGTTGGCTAAAGTATGTTGTTTGATTACTAAATTAAAGGAATTTGATTAATGGCTAGAAGTGATGGTCAAAAACAATAAATTCTGATAGCAATCCGGTATTTCTCTTAATTTAAATGTCTGTGTTAGCATTATACTAACAGTTGGGGAATGAAAGTTTGGGCAAGGGCTAAAAGTTTCAAGTTACTGAACGTGGGAGACTTTAATTGGTCATTTTAGAAAATGCGGATGATCAAATAGACTCATTCAACTAATTTCAGGGATCAAAATGAAAAGGAAAGTGCTAGGTAAACAATGCCTATCTTGAACAACATGAACAACCACCAATCAAATAAAAGTACACCCTATTTCGTTATTATTTAATGTTTATTTGATGCTGATATGAAAAAGGAAAATCATTTTCTTAGTTGGGAAAATCTTGGTAATTAGCTTGTCTCCCTTTATTATCACTCTATTAGTTGCAAGTTCTATTGTCCGAATTCAATGATTATAAAAGATTATTCTGTTATGGAAGGATAACTGACACTACCCGAATCTGATGAGAGAAACATTGAACATGAGATTATTTTCAGTATTTTATTGACTAAAGTGCTCACTTAATCACTTTCAAGTTTCAACACCCTTACTGGTTGCAAGTGAGTTCAAATGTCCATTTCTTCAGGGAGTTTGATCTTCTCTGATGACAATTGTGCTGAGATTTGAATATATAAATGCACGTAGGTTATTATTATAAATATAAGTATCAACTTAAGTATGATCATTGTGAATTCCTAAAAAGTATTCTGCAGTTGTGATGTTTTAAATGTTGTCTAGTTAGCTAGCTAGCTTGTTTTTTTGGCGTATTAGGTCGGAATCTTTATGCGCGCTTGTTGTTATTAGAAGTGTTAGATTCGGCAAGTTACTAGAATTTGATTGTGATCTGAAGCTGTAAGTGAGACTAATTTGGTGTGTGATTGCAGGATACACTGCTCATGTGATGACATTTGAGGTTGGAGCAGTTCTTGATGATCCAAATTGGCAAGCTCCTCTGTATTGTTTCACTGATGAGAATGAGAAGCAAACAAGAAGAAAAAGAATAAGAAAAAGAAGTAGAAGCAGCTCCTCTTTTGGGAGGTTGATGAGGAGGATGGCTTACTCTGCACATGATCATATGGAATTATGAAATTGGTGTATATAATAATAATAATAATAATAATAATAATAATAATAATAATAATAATGTCTGTATTTTTGGGATATGTCTCTCTGTTGGTAGGTGATGTTTACAAAGATAAGAGTAACAATTGGTTTCTTTGACAGGGGATATTGGTGTAGAAAGCATGAATATGACCCGGCAGAGTCTTTGCTCTGAGGCTAGAACTGTTACAAGTTATTCGGTTGAATTTAATCTTAAAAGTTTGCTAAATATTAATTAAGTCTATTGCTACTTTATTCCTAATTAAAACCTTTTTTCAGCTTAAATAAGTTTTTGCCTTTATAAAATATTTTTATTTGTTTTAGTCTTTTATAAAAAATTTCTTTTGGTTTTATTCTTATAAAATTTAAAAGGTTTCTATTTTAATCTCTGCTTTAGCTTGTACCGTTTAAAGTTGACATCATAGGTTCACCTACTTTTATGAAGATGTTAAAAATATTTTTTTATGAAAATACTTATATTAAAAGTGTAATTTGTTTGTTTAGTGATACTTTAAATAAAAATAATATTTTTATAACATGATAAAATTAAATTCTATAATTCATCATTTAATAACAAAAAAAAAGCATCTTCACATAAAAACAATTATAGAATCTTTATTCTAATATTCACCAATAATAATATAACAAGTTAAAACAATTATGTGATAAAAATGTGCCACATTAACGGCCTATGGATTCCTTGCTCAAATGTAGGTTTATCATTAACCACCATAAAAATAATTATAAAATGTACCCCATTTTTTTTTGAAAAATTTACTAATTAGATTTTGATCCCTTTAACTTTTGTTATTTACACTTTTTCCCTTTATCTTTTAGTTTCAGATTCAGTTCCAGATTCAAAGATAGGTCTGCTAGGGTAACGCGTTTTCTCATCTTCTTCTCTCTGGTTCGCTACCCTCGCCGCCACAACACGCGTCAGACGCCGCCGCTTCCCTGCGTCCGCCGCCCCTCGTCACATTCTCGGAGGAACGAACTATCAGTATCACCAATATAGGGTAGGTTACTAGGTAAAACTATTCATAAGCCAATTTAGAGAAAGAACGAGAACCAGAGCGATCCTTGATGACACTGAAATAAGACAACTTTCCTCAACCCCACTTCTTGTTGAGGACGACAAACCCAGCAAGGTATACTTTTTTCTCTGCCTTTTTTTCAGTTCGGTTTGATTCTTTTAGAATAGTCAAGATGATGAATTTTGAATCCTTAGGGTAGCTTTTCAGGCAATGATTTTTGCCCTGCTTCGAGTTTCCTTGGTGTTTTGATTTGAATTTTAGTTACCTGTTTTTGACCAGGAAGCACATTCTGCTGCAACTACTATAACATTCATCACGTTGGTCCCGGCCAAAAGTTGCGGTATTTCACCTTCACTCCCAGTCTCATTAGATTCATCAGTGATATTCTCCAAACCTGATTCAATAACACCATCCTGATTCTTAACCTCAGTTCCATTTGTAAAGAAGGCTGGTAGTGAATCCAGCCTCAACGAAGCCGGTTCAAGAGGCGGGACTCTAAATGGCGTTGTGTTTTGCTATTTCAATGACCTGATTGGTGTTTACCTGCTTTGATGAATGTTTTGTAGGCACGTGCAGTATCTACTGATGGACTCAGACCAAGTTTCTATTTTCAATTAATGTTGTAGTTTACGTTATTCAGGTGAAAACTCTTGCTCAAGATTTTATATCTGCTCAGTGCACTAGGTTTGGCTTTTATTATAGGAGGGCCATAGTTTTATACGATCCTATTCCTTTTTCTGCTTCTATTTCTCAGTGGAAGTAAAGAATAGAATTGACATGGAAGCTACAATTTTAGCTGTTAAGATTGGCTGCCCTATCCTTAGCCTGACCTGTTCCAAACCTTTTCTCAATAGATAAAAAAATGTGCCGACTCCTGTTTGACAAAATATAAGCTCGCCATCCCTCAAGTTACCTGTTATTCCTCGCCCCCATTATTTCTCTCTCTTATAAAAATCATTGGAGGAAAATTAGGAGTTTAGCCCTATGGATGAATGGCATTAGGGATGGCTGTAGTTAAAATGTGTTGGAAGTCAGCTAGTTGAACTATCTAACAGTAATGCACGTAAATCTTTGCAACTGAAAGGTTTAAAATTAATAACCTTTGAGATTTAAATGTTTTGAACTTTGTGTCACCAGTTTTGATCCTCGATAAACATTGATTTGAGGTTTTAAATAGGTGCTACTCTCAGGTTGACTAGGTTCTAAAGCTACTGATAACTCTTCCCCCTTCTTGTGTTTCAGCTTGCTTTATGGTTGTTATTATGGTGGAAACCTATTAGGGTGCTGCTCATCCTGTCTAAGGTGTTCTTTGCAGGTTAGTTGTTAAGAGTTCTCCACCTCCAAAAAGAATAAAATTTAGTATTTTATCGATCATGATTTAATATTCTTGGGTGCATATATTTTGCAACAGTAGTCTCATTGTTTGCATGGTCATTTTTATTGTTATATTTTAATCTCTCTTGTCTATTCTCTCATTTCTGGATTCTTTTTCTTGTAATGTTTTATGTATTCAGTCTTAATTGGAGCTTGATCATTATTTGTATCCCGGATAAAGGTGATGAATCAAGGCCAATCATACTTCATCTGGATTCTTTGAGTCTTCACTCTAGCAGATCACTATTTGATAACATCAAAAGGTTAGGATGAAGTAGCACTTGATTTATTGTATACCATATATGTGACATATCTAGTTCATTTCTAATCTGGTTATTAGTTCTTGAACATATCACAGCTTCCATATCTTGTGACTTCACTACCATCCTATGTTACAAGTAGGTATTTTTCTTATGTTCTTGTAATTTGTAAGCATATATGTAGATTAATGTAAAATTGACCTCACCATTACTTTATATTATTCATTCAACTTTGCCCAGTATTCTTAAAATGTATAGTTACAAACAAGCTAGCTAAATCCATACGTATGCTTATAGAGAAAATCACGTGTCACAAAATGGTCCTCTGACCTTGTATCTTAATGACATGATACAAGTTTGAAAACTTAAATGTTATGCAGATTTTACAGTTTGAATGAAAGGATTGAAATAATGACTAGTTATTAATTATTAAGAGGCTTGTAATGTTGTTGTATTTAATGGCGCCACTGAACATGGTTTGTCCAAAATAGTTGCCATGTTGTTCCAAGTCATTAGCAATTAAGAACCCTAAGATTCCAAACACAATACTTTTAATGATTAAATTTCCTCACATCCATGTTCTATGGATTTGAGTACCTCTCTCTCTGTAAATTTGCCACCACTCTATACAAATTGCCAAAACCACTTTTGTGTGCTGATGCAGCAGCTGGCACAGGAAAGTGCCTTTCACAATATATAACGAGAAAATTAAACACCTCATCAATCAACTCAAAGAAAGCAGTGT
>NC_029779.3:47456354-47458183 GCF_000817695.3 Arachis duranensis
TTGCCGACAAAGTACTATATAAAACGATAATCAGTTCAGAAATATTTAATGTTTAATATTTTATAAATTAAAACCATTCATAGATGTTAGAAGATATATATGACACATTCAAGTACATAAAGTCATAAACCATAATTGCAAAGAAAGTAAAATCTTTACTATATAAAAATGTAAGTAAAATTAGAATAGGGGCTGAGACTCATATATAAATTTTAAACATTCAGTTAATTTTGTTACACTATATTAAAATTAATTAGTATTTATTAAAGTTATTTAATATATTTAAACATTTATTATAAAATATTATATTTTTATTATTTTAATTTTTTAATATTTATTAATATTTTTTTATATTATATTATTTTATATCACTTGAATACAAATAGACCTTTTTTTTCACTACTCTCTTATCTTTCTAACGCATAATATTGTTTATATTTGTTGATAGATGTTGACACCTATTTATTTTTTGCTGACATTTTTTTCGTAAAATTACTGTATACTTTTCTTCTGTTTTATTTCTTTTTTCTGTCACTATTTTAATATTTTTTCATCTCACCAATAAATCCAATTCTTCTGTCTTGTTTTTTTAACTCTAATGAGCCAAACATCCATGTTCTTTGCCGCTATATCTATTCTCATAAAAAAAATAATTTTTTTTTATCATCATGTCATTTTTTGTAATTTGTCACATTTTCAATTTTTTTCGACAAATCATTTTTTGGTAGTTTGTCCCTCTTATGACAGTTTTATATATATTTTCTTGCAGTAATTTCATCTGATTTTTTTACAGTAATTTTCTCTATACTTTATTTCGATAATTTTGTCTATGTTTCATTCTAACAGTTTTGTTTGCATTTTTTTTTGTCAGTTTTTGCTGTAGATTTTTTTTTCTTATTTCGTTATTTTAAGTCAATTTCATATTCAAATTACCACTAAATTAAATTTAAAAAAATATTAAAATATTTTAAATCAATTAATATTTATTAAAATTATTTAACATATTTAAATATTTAAATATAATTAAATTCTTATTAGTTATTATTTTGTTAGTGTTTATATTTTTTTATAATATTTTATAATTCATCTTATATCAAATACAAAAATAAATATTCTAAACGCATTTTGTATGTTTTAACAAAAAACAGTTTGAAGACACCTACTTAAAAAATTATCTAATATGAAAAACAAATTATAAAATTTTAAATTATAAAAACTTAATTAAAAATTTAGTTAAATTATATAAGGCCAACAATCAAAACAAATAATTAAAGGATAGGCTGACTATTTGTATATTCGGGAAAATTGTTTCTACTTATTATATATTAATCAAACATTTTATTTGTCTTATTGAATTTCAAATGCTAATAATATTGAAAATGACCCTCTTCATAAATGTTTCCGAATGAAGGTTGTGAAATATTATTATGAATTTGGCATATATGCATGTACCTTATTATTAGCTTTCACTGCTCATCAAGCCTAATAAATAAATATCATATATAAAGAGGATATATATATATATATAAATTAATTAAAGGTTGGCGTCTACTTTTAACCAATATTTAATACATTAAGAATGAATTAATCCCCTAGTAATAATAAAGCCAAAATATAGTTAGAGGTAGTTTTCGAAATATCCAAATTAGATTTATGGAAATTTTGACTGCTGAGAAGTGTTATTTTATTCGAAGAACATGTGAATATCTTAATAAGTGATAATCAATATTATATTCCAACTTGACATGTATATGTTAATTAATTACACCGAGAAAAGTCTAATTTATTGAATAAAAATATTAATTATTAATTATAAATATCATTGACAT
>NC_029779.3:47458295-47459568 GCF_000817695.3 Arachis duranensis
AAATAAAACAAGTTATCACTGCCAATTCGAGAAATATATAGTTGTATACCTTACCTTTTTGCTTATTATACATTTTCATAACTTGAATTGGATTAAGTAGTTGTTCATTTCTTTAAACATTTTATAAAGTTATTAGCTCTACATACTAATCATTGAGTGAGTATGATTTCTCCATCAGACTGCATTATTTTTTTAATTAAAAAAAGTACACACAAGCTGTGAGTTCTAATATATATAATTGGGTGTATTATTAATTAATTTAGTTATTGGGAATAATGCATGCTCCCCTAATTAAAGAATGTAACATGATTCACATGAGATTAATAATTAATTAAGTTTATACTACTAGCTAGCTAACTCACAAATACAACTTTCAACTTTAGAATATTTGTTACCATATTATATTATACAAGTTTAGTATCATAATTCTAATTCTAATATATCTAATAATACTCAACAAAATAAATATACCGACTCAATATGTGTGTGTTTAAATTGATAGTCTAGTTGTATATATATATATAAACCAAAGCTGGTTTAATTTGCATAGGAAAAAACTGCGGACAAACTACTAAAAGATAAGGGTAACCAGTTCAGAAACATTTAATGCTTACTATTTTAATTTATAAATTAAAACCATTCATAAATGCTAGAATGTGTGTGTATGTGTGGGTGATACATTCAACTATTCAAGTATTTTACCATACTGAACTATTCAGAATTATATTTTTCTCATGTACTAAAAATAAACCAAAATTTCAAAGAAACTAGAATTGGGGCTGATTATTCTCTTATAAATTTTAAACAATCAACTTAATTAAGAAGTTGATAACAATCAAACAATCTCATCATGACTAACAATACTCAATATCTTTTAGATCTTCACATATTATTATTATTATTATTATTATTATTATTATTATTATTATTATTATTTAATAACTAATTTTTTATGTGTATACAATATTTTTATTTAATTAGTTATCTTTTGAATAGACATGTATTAAAAATTAGAGTAGAAAAGTCCTGCGAGGGATCCCTAAATAGGGAAAATTGCTTTAACAGTATTTCGATCTTATCAATCAAACTTTTTCTTTTGTCTTATTGAATTTCAATGCTAAGAATATTGAAAATGTCCGTCTTCATAAATGTTTCCCAAATGAAAGATAATATTGTTAATTAATTGATCATATATTCAAACCAATTTGAGTTAGCTTACTCATTTATTTAAATAAATATTGAAATTTGAACCTGCAATAATTTATCTAAATTT
>NC_029779.3:47460481-47461810 GCF_000817695.3 Arachis duranensis
CCGCCGCCATATGAGGAACCATTGTCCGTTGCTGTCTCTGCCTTCTGCATCTTCTTCTTTGTGCTTTGAATTTCTGAGAAACCACCATCTGCTTCTTTGTTGATTTGTTGCTTTCTGTTTCTGCTTGTGTTAAATTTGTGCTTGAATTTGTTGATTTTTTGTTTCTGCTTCTCTGTGTGGAGGTGGTAGAGTAGAAAAGTCCTGCGAGGGATCCCTAAATAGGGAAAATTGCTTTAACAGTATTTCGATCTTATCAATCAAACTTTTTCTTTTGTCTTATTGAATTTCAATGCTAAGAATATTGAAAATGTCCGTCTTCATAAATGTTTCCCAAATGAAAGATAATATTGTTAATTAATTGATCATATATTCAAACCAATTTGAGTTAGCTTACTCATTTATTTAAATAAATATTGAAATTTGAACCTGCAATAATTTATCTAAATTTTTAAATAGAATTTAAATTTACGATAGATTAATCTTTAATTTATAAATTAAGAGATATTATAAATAACTAAAAAAAGTTTGTCATATATGCAGCTACCTTATTAATAAGGATGGCAATGTGACACTATTGTGAGGGCAGGTGTGTCCTCATTACATTAAAAAAATGTCTCGTGTTTTTTTAATTTTTGTCGTCTATTTATTGTAGAAAAAATAGATTGTTACGGATATTTGCGAGCCTTGATTTAAAAAAAAATTAAAACTTTCAAAAATTTAACACAAAATAATAAAAATAATACCATATAATCTAACATAATATAACTTAAAAATAAATATTTATAATTTATTCATTAAAAAATATAATATAAAATTAAAATACAACATAAAAATTTACTCATATTATTTTAAGGTCAAACGATTTTAAATATATAAGATTATTAATATATTGTCTTATTTTAATAATAACATTGTCTAAAATCTTACATTAACAAAATCAATAATAACTTAAATTCTAATTTTGTATTTTTATATAAATGATATAATAGAAAAAAAATCATCATTTTAAGTTATAGAAATAATTTAACGAGTCTCTTTTTTTATTCATCTCATTTATTTGTAAAGGACGAGTGTCCTTGTTTTTGTAAGGGGTAAGTACGATTTTAGTCCCTAAAATTTAATGTCAGAATCAAAATCGTCCTTCTTGTATTTTTAGATTTAAAATTGTCCTTAACGTTTTTTTCATATTAAAATCATCTTTTTTAATAATTTTTTTTGTTTTATTCATAAACTACCCCTATTCCTATTTTAATAATAAAAATTATAAAATTAAAAAAAAAAAAGAAAACGCGTGTTGGAGGGAGGGGGAAGAAAACGCGTTGGGGGGTG
>NC_029779.3:47462246-47464498 GCF_000817695.3 Arachis duranensis
GGGATGGCGGCGGCGTTGGTGGTGGTGTTGGTCGTGGTCGTGGTGCTGGTGGTGGTGTTAATGGTGCTGTTGATGGAGGTTGTGGCGGTGGTGTTGGTGTTGGTGGTGGTGGTGGTGGAGGTAATTGTGTTGGTAGTGGTGAGGATATTTTTGTCCAAAAAAATAAAAAGAATGATTTTAATACGGAAAAAAATGTTAAAGACGATTTTAAATCTAAAAATACAAGAGGGACGATTTCAATTCTGACACTAAACTTTAGGGACCAAAATGGTACTTACCCCTTTTTATAACCTACTTGTGCAAATAAATAGCCAACTTGTTGGAAAAAACTCATAGCCTACTTGCCAAATTGCCATTAAAACAAATGATTGAATTGTACCACCCAAAAAGATAAATATTGAACGCTAGCTCTACTCTAAATTTATATTTCATGAATTGATATTCATGATTTAAGGTGCCAATTGAGACCTAAATTTTACTCTACAATGCATGGATGCAATATATATATGTGTTGTCAATTCCACTTCTAGTAGTGATACATCCAATAACACTAACACTATGGAATCAAGTTTTTTTTTTCTAGTTTTTTTAATAATATTTGTGATTTTTTAAAATATTTTTCACAGAATGCGACTTTACTTGATAATTAATTAACTATTACAAGTTCTATAAAATAGGTTAGTATTGTCTGATGAGTCCATAAAATAACTCTATAGATTATGTCTGCATATATAAGCTAGTGTCATTACAAAGTATTAATTGATAGTAGTCTAGTTTAATTAATTAACTTCTTCAATAATCATTTTACGGTTTTAACCTTTGTAATAATTAATATTTAATATAAACAAACATTTTACATGTATATTAAAATTATTTTATATTACTATTAATAAGTTTAATTATTTATTTATTATAAATTTAATTATTTTATGGTGACATATTTAATTATTCTTATGATTGATTATTTAATTAGAAAAATGTGTAAATCGATTTGTATAATATATACGGATACATAGTGAGTGATATATTGATTAATTTTTAGTGTATATAAAAAGAATAATTTATTAAGATGGATAATTTTTTTTTAATTAGGAAAATGCTAATTCAACATTAAGGAGCCAATATTCCAATAACCAACCATTACCCTTGGCATTCTTTTAATCTCCTTATAGTTGTTGGGACAATTTAGATACTTTTTCTATAGTTATTATTTCGTGGGATTACCTCAGATTAGGGTGAATTTAGGTTTAGACATGAGTTCTAAGCATTTTTGAATAAAGATTTTGATTTACGTGTTAGTATAATAATTTATTCGATGTTTTCACTTAAACGATAGTGAAGAATATTTGTAAGAAATTCTGATTCTTAGATTAGTAAGAGTTTTTAGTAGATTTAAATGAAATTAAATTAAAAAAATATCTGTATGATAGATTTAACTATTTTTAAAGATGACTCTGATCATGGATGATTACTTTTTTATAAAACGAAAAAATAATCCTTATGTGGAGAAAGTAGTGAAAAAATGCTTAACTTACTCTCCAAATTAGGTCGAGTACATGTTTTAAAGACGGTAGAAATTTAGATGCAGTTGATTTCATGTGAAATTGATAACTGAAAGTCGTTAGATAATTTAACTAATTTGACTAAATTTTTATCTAATGGCTCTTAATTATCAACTTCACGTGAAGTCGACTGCACTTGAGTTTTTACCTTTTAAAAAATCCGTAGCTAGGCAGATCCAGTTTAGAAGGGTTAGGCCTTTCATAGTTTGATTTGGCGCTATTGGCCGATTTTGACAAATCCAATTTTAAACTTGAGTGTTAAAAATGAAGTGGACTGAAGTTAAGTTTCGTTGATCTAACTATGAACAATTATTATAATTGTTCACTCTTTTTTAGTTATTAATTAACACTTTTCTTTTCATAATACCCTGTTAATTTTAAATAGTTAAAAATCGTGTACTATAAAAATCACATTCAATGTGACTTAACAAACATGTCTGTAATCTGTATCGTGATTTGTAAGAACAAGTCATCAAATGATATAACAATTTAATTATTATTGGTATGATCACTATTTAGCAGTAGATGCTCATTAAAACTAAAATATCTTCTTGTGATTTTATTGAGAAAATGCTTTGAGAGTAGCTAGTAATATAATTGGATTTATTATTTGCTACAGGCCAGGTTAATATAACTTTGTAAACTTATCTTTTATAATTTAACAAAAGAATGTATTATTATTATTATTAT
>NC_029779.3:47464672-47481940 GCF_000817695.3 Arachis duranensis
TATAGTTACCATTTTCTTAAACAAAAACTATTTATATTCTAAAAAAATGAACTAGTATTAAATTTTATTAGTTTCAACTGAAATTATTTTATTTTATTTTAAAAAAATAAATGATAATAATAATGTTAAGCTATCAACATCAGTGTTATAAAAAATAATAAATACTAATAATGATGTTGTAATAAGAAAAAGACAGAAGTGCAAATTTTCCATGAAACTACCATGTAATTTTGTGGAAAGGGGAGAGGGAACAAGGTCACTTCATTTCGTTATCTGATAAGAATGAACCTAACAAAAAAGTAAAACAACCGTGTGGATTTTGGCCCCTGATTATAAATAATTTTAGAAATTATTTATAATATAAAAATAGAGATGGTATTTTATTTGAATATTGACTTTTAAAATATATTACAGTTATATAAAAAATATTCAAATAATTTAAGAATGTGTTGACTAGAATGTTGTCATATAAACAACACACTTTCACATATTAACTCTTTACTTATAAATTTTTTTTATCTATAGTTACATCAAATAATCTAATTTCTAACAAAATCACAAATATTTTTTTTATTTATCTACCAACTTTGTGTTAGTAGTAATAGTTTATTTCGGTTTTATTTCGGCGCTTTTTATTTTTTGTGTGAGAGAGAGAAGTGTATCACAAGATGGTGTGAGAAAAGAAATGTTTTACACTGCTATAGATTACACAAATTAGAGACACTCATTTATTTGTATTGTTTTACTTTTTAAACAAATAATCACAAATCGAATACTTCGATTTCTGTCTTTGAAAATTAAAAAAAAAATTAATATTAAAATCGGACCATCTAATTTTTATTTTAAAAAATAAAAAATTTTAAAAATATAAACCAAATTCTATGATTTATAATTTATTTATTTATTTAAATAAATCGAACCGTCTAATTTAAATATTATCAATTAAACAAAAATACCATATAAAAAAAATCTAATCTTCCAATAATAACATACTATATATATTTAATCAATATAAAAAAATAGCCTTATTTCGGGATGAAATCAATCAAATAGTGATGGGTCAAAAAGCAAAGTAGAGGGAATCTTGAAAAGTTTAGAAAAATGGTTTGATATTTAGAATGGAGACAAATAACCACGTGTGCCGTGTGCAACGGTCCCTCCTCCTCATGTGTTGTAAAGTTCACAAGACAATGATAACATGATATCATATAGACATTTAAACATATATCAATTTTAGAATTTGGAGTCACTAAAATAAACAAATGTATAAAGTGATATTTCTCTTTTTAAAACAATATCCATGTCATGGGGTGGTCAAATAAAAAATAGACGAAAGGTGGAGAAAAATATGTATTTGAATAACTTTTGTTATCTAAATATACTAATGAATTTGAAAAGTAAAAGAGACAAGTATTTTAAGTTAAGAAAGTGCAATTTTTTTTTTTGATAAATAAGAAAGTGTATTTAAGTAGAGTATGTAGGATGCGTATCAATTCAAATATTTATAATAAAATATAAGCATTAGATACCATTATATTCGTTTTGAGTATGAGCATTCAATTAACAGTTTAACACCGAAATAAGCAGAATTATAGAAGTGCTTTCATGTAATTTTTACTTTATTTTGTAAAAGTTTCCTTTTTTTAGTGAATACTTAATTCAGCTTGATAATTTTTTTTAAAGGATTACCAGATTTTTAAATACAAAAAAATATTTTGATCTTTGATATTTAATTTCATAAGATTGTTTAATTTTTTTTGTCAATGATCTCTCTTTAAAATATATTTACGTAACACTTTAATCATTAATATATCTTTTATTTAATTTTTATAAGTAAAAATAATTTAAAAATCATTAATATTTTTTAATTTTACACAATAAATTTAGCTAATGTATTTAAAAAAGTAATGTAAAAATAAAAAAAGTATTTAGCTAATGTATTTAAAAAAGTAATAAAAAAATAAAAAAAAAACTAAACGGCCTTGATAAGTATCATTAAAAAAGGAAATTTCCAACAAAAAAGAATTTGTTAATCTTAGTTGGTTCTTAATAGATAAATCAACAGTTTAACATACCATGTAGGCTTATTCCGTTAATACCGATAGAAAATATTAACACAAGGGTTAAGCAATCTCATAAAAGTAAAGATTAAGAGTCGGAAGGGATATTTCGAAGTAATTATCAAGAACCGTTTAAGGTTTTTTCTCTTTTTTTTTTCCATGGTATTTCCCAACCCAATAAGAAGGATTAATCCGTCATGGAGCTAAACTTCATTTAAAAATTTACAGCTAACTAATAAATTGCTATATGCATAAAGCAAGATTCGAATCCCAACACTTGCTTAAACGGACTAATGAACTAATCACTAAAACAACCTAACTTGTTATTTTGCAAAAGTGCTTTATTAGTCTTGTCAAATTCCTTCCAGTAATAAATGAGTATATTCATTAAATCCATACAAGACTATAAAATCAGTTCACATAGTGGATTTAGGGTCATCTGCATTAATATTCCATGAGTTCCTTCAAATAAGTAATAAACATGAATGCCAATAATAGTATTGAAATGTTCATTGTGACAGATATGTTAAAAAAAAATATTTACCAAACATTCATCAATTTTTTTTCCACCCAACGACAGGTTCTCATTTTACAACAGAATCTAACTTAGTATTCACCTACGAAAATACATGAGTTAGCCTAATTTTCCTACTAATACTTAATTGACAAATAATGAGTTCAATTTGAGTGGTTTAGAAGTAGCAAAAGCTTCTCTGAAACCCCTTTTGCTGGTGTCAAGATTTTACATAACACCAGAGCATGAAATGTGACCAATGCTCATCACCAAGGTCTTCCTATCACTCCGAGTCTCCGGGCCAACTCTATGTCCTTTTTCACTGAGGAACCAAAACAGAAAAACTCAGGTTACTGAAAGAAACCATCATGGAAGACATAAATTAATTAACAAACAGCATGAAAGGATTTATAAACTTTTTAAAAGAAAATATGGTTTAACACAGAGCATGTGCAGTTTGAGTTTGGGGCATATTTGAACTATTTGAGTATGCTAATATGACACCCTAGAATCAGATCCTCTAAAGTGAGCAATGTTGTGAAAGTTACGAAATGAAAAATTAGTCACCCCTAGATTAATATTTTTCATTTTGTATCGCTCTAATCAAAATTGTTCAAAGGTGATCAATTCTTCACTTTACACGTGACTCAAATGTAATTTACATGATCTTCTTACTAATGTTCCTAAACTATATAAGGTAAAAAATATTTTATTCATCAATAGCCAAGGGAGAAATCATTCATCACCAATAAAATCAGCAAAATATATGAAAATATAAATTCATGGCTGATATGATTGTTAATGAAAGGAAAATTAGAGGAATGCACAGAGCATTTGTCGACTTACTGAGAGTAACACGCTTTGCATGGATAGCACACAACATTCCATCTTCAAACAAACGAACCAGATGATCCTCAGCTGCCTGCAAGATTGTTAAATGAGAACCGATGGAATGAATATGTTATGTTGTAAACTCGTAATAGACTGAGCAATTTGAAACTTTACAAGGGTATTATCCAAAATAATATTCCAAACACAGGGAAGCAAATTATTTCCCACTCCTTTTCCCCCCTCCATTTTATTCTATCCTTTTTCATTCCAAAGAAAATATGATTAAATTTGGCAGAAAACTTGGCTTGAGCATGGAAAAAGTTGCATACTTCTTGAAGTGCTACCATGGCTTCAGCTGTCCAGCGAGTGACCTCCGTAGATAGTTGGTTTGTAATCTGTTTGACCTGCAGCAAAAGTGAAAACATTATGACAAAAAAGAGAACAAGCTTCCCTAGAATTTAAATCAGCCAAACCTGTGACATATTTCAGAAATATAATTGAGATACTAATACTGTAAATAGCACAATCTTCAAGCACTTTCATGAGAAAAAAAGGTGAAACAAAGTAGAGCAAGCAATCTACAAGTCTTATTTTTAATGTGATTCCAAGTGTCAATCAAAACAAATTTTCTTCCAAACTTTGCTTCGGATAGAAAGTGATCATGATGAAAACACAGTTGAAGTAAAATAGTGTTAGAGTATCCTCAGGAAAATCTAAGTATTAGTGCAGTAAGTATATCTCTCTAATTTTCGTTTTAGCCCTCATTGGTGGTTTAAAAATTAGCACTTAAATCGTTCTTGCGGCCTCTAACTTTTATATGAATATAAAGGAGCGAATAGACACTCAAATTAGTTCTCACATCACTTAATCTTTAAATGTATATATTTAGACACAAATTTAGTGCTTAAACTGATCAGTTTACCGTATGGAAAACTAAATTGATAGCGAAAGAAAACATTACATGTTCCTGCGAATGGACAAATTTGATCATTTACTTAATCTTCATTGCATTCACCAGATGATGCAGAAATGCAGATATACAGAGGCCACAAAATTTAAACTAAAAACCATGTGCTATTAATTAAGGAAGAGTCAACAACTCACACATCTCATGAAGGGGGCAGCTGGGATGAGTAGGTTGAAACTCTTCTGAAATTTACGAATCTCACGAAGGGCTACTGTTCCTGGCTTATTACGCCTTTTCTTAGGTGCTGCTGCTGCAATTTTTCAATTTGTAAACACAGAAGACAAATGACAAAACATTCAAAAACCACAACTAAACATAAGTATGACCAAAAAAGGGAAAGCCAAAAGAAATGTGATATCAAACATGGAATTCCTTATGAAATAATGTGCACATACATCCTCGTCCCGCTTCTGGTTCCTGCTCCTCTTCTCCATCTTCCCTCCTTCTGCTACCAGACTTCCAAACATTCAAATGGAGAAAATAAATAAATAAAGAAACATGTGAAACAAATCAGTTCCATCAAAAGCAAGGTAACATAAAAGCGTCAAAATCACCTAAAACTAAGAATTTAACATTTGACACAACCTCAATATAAAATCTAATCACAAATATATTCACCTAATTGAAGGCATTTAAGATTTTAACATAATTACCTTAGAAGTCATACGGAAATAACATTTCTATCCAAAACAAAAAGTAAAGTAAAATAAAATTCATTGATAATGGCAAATCATGCCAGTAGAGACATCATCGAAAGCTATAAATTTTGTCTGAATTTCTGACAAAAACATGTAACTATCAAAATCTGTTTCACCCAAGATATCCAACACCAACATCAGTGACTAATCCTTTTGGGATAGGAGCTTCCCTAACCAGGTAAACCTGACACGAGACACTCTTCAACACACATCGCCAAGGATCAAACCCCTCACAAAATTCTTAAGGAATTCAGCTAGTTACCTCATTAAAAATTAAAAATAAAAACCCTAAAAGTAAGACTTTGTATATACCTACGCAAACTATGTTTGAAAATCATAAAAAATGAACAAACTAAGTCAGCATCTAGCTCACATAATATCAACACATCAAGCAAATCGGGTATTTTCAAGTAGAACTAAAAAACATGTAGATCTAATGAAAATTCATAAATTCGAAGCAACAATAGCATAAAATTAAAATCAAACTCACTTCAAAAACTAGTTCAAATAGAACCAAAACCTCAGTGACCAAACCCTAACTAAGCCTAACACCAGGAGAGTTAACATTCAAACTAACACACACAAAATGAAACGAACTCAGAGAGAGAGTGAGAGAGAGAGTACCGCTTGCGATGGACTTTGTGATGGTCTTACTTTTTTCTTACCTGAAAATTTTCACATTACACAAACCAAATGAAAATGAAATTGAACACTGAAACTGAAATTGAATGAAATGAAAAAACAGAAAAGGTTAAAATTTGGTACCTTTTTGACTAGGTGTTGGAATACGCTTCACTCTTGCCATTAGAAGGTTGTCAAGAGCGAACAGACTCCGCAACGGCCACCGGCGCCGGTGACCAAACCAGAGAACGGCGACGACGAGGCAGCGATGCAGAGTGAGAGAGGTTGACAGAGGGGTTTCAGTTTTTGGGGTTCTCTTTTTTTTTTTTTAATTATCTTTTTTTTTTGTTTTCCAAAAATTTTGTAATACTTTCTCTTAAATTAACTTTCAAAAACAAAATAATATCTCTCCCCTCCGTTTGACCGTTACTCAATTTCTATTTTCTCCCCTTTTTTTTTCTCTAAAAGGGTTATATTATAATTTACCTTTCTATTAATTTGATATTGCAATTTTTGTTATGTATATAGTTTTAACCTCTTTTTTTTTTGTATTTTTTAGTTCTACGAGTAAAAAATCAATCTCTTATAAATTGAATCTACATTTTATTTAAGTGTCTAACTGATTAGTTATTTATTGTATAAAGTAAAATTTAAACATTCAACAAATATTTAAATGAACAAATTGAGTTAACCATTCGATTAATTTAAATTATTTTAGTTAGATAATAATTTAATGCACTTAACCCTTAATATTTGAGTTAGGAAAGCTTTAGAATTTAAGGTTTATGTATAGAATGTGTAACAAGTTAGGAAGCACGGATTCTCCTATGGTGCCGGCGTATCCGTGTCGGACACGAATCCGACATCGATACTCGACGGATACTTCAAACGAGCATATCGGTGGCGTGTCTTTTTGCGATGCAGAATTTTGGTGAAGCTGTCACGAATCCGAACGAGTCCGACACGAATCCGAACGAGTCCGATCCGATTTTGTGATTTTTAGAGGAGAAACAAATTGAATCCTTCTAGAGCTGAAGATTTGGTATATGTTCATACTAATCTCCGACTTTTATCTAGAATGAGTGAAGATTATAAAAAAGGAGATACCAGCATGTGGGACGTCAGAGTTGATGACAACAGTCCAGATCTGAGTGAGGTTTCATATTTATCTTTAGATGAACCAAACATAGAAGTTGTGGTATTTACGGATGATGGACTTGGAGGAGAAGAATTGATACATTTATTGTTAGCGAGATGGTAAGAGTAGATTAAATTTTTTATTTTTTTTAATAATTGCATAATTTTTAGACTTTTTTATGCAATTATATTTCCTCTTATATTTATAATATGATATTTTATTAATTTAATATATTATTTAAATTTTAATTCACAACATATCCTAAACGTGTCGTGTCTAAGTTTTTTATAAAAAGAACGTGTCGGCGTATCCGTGTCGTGTCGTGTCTGTATCGCGTGTCGTATCGGTGCTTCCTAAGTAACAAGCACAAGAAAAGCTAGGCTAATTAGACATAGATTTTTTTTTTTTCAGGATAATTAAAGATAGACTTCCTTAGGAAAGAAATAGTATAAATAGTAATAGAGAAAAATTTAAAGACAAGTAAAATTTATTATTTTTGGCCAATATTTTTTATTATCGGTCTAATTGTTTTAGTTTAGCAATTTAACAATATATTTTTAAGTTTTTAACTTATACTTTTAAATATTATTGGCTAGCTGTTCATAAAAATAATAAATTATATTGACTTTTTAACATTTTTTATAGTAATATTAGTAGTTATAATATTTGTATTAGGTGAATTGAGATTGAAGTCTTCGTCTCTGATAATTTTCTCTTTAATTATTGATCCCTAATTCAATAATAATGAAATTTATTTCTCTATGGTTTAGTGTTGTTAGAAATAAATTATATTTGTGAATTCATTGTTAACTTGTATAGTTCCATTAATTTTACATGTTAGATTGAAAACGAGTAGATCACTTCATAAAGTTTTTCAAATGTGCAAATTAATCATATTAACAATTTTGTTGTCAACCATTAACAAAGTTTAAAATGTCAAAATTGCATATTAAAACATTAATGTAAAGTTTAAAAGAATATAATATACTTGTTTTATGTAAAATTAACACTTGAAAAAAAAAGTTTAGGAATCAATTTGCATATTTTTCAACAAGAAGCAGCTACCCTACTACCACAAGTCTTGAATCAAATACATTGCAAAACTATTTGTACAACAAATCTTATTTGATTACACCAAAACTAAAAAGAGGTAATATTATACAAAATCCCAACAAAAACTACTATACCACAAATACAAGGATATTCATAAAAAGACCATCAAGTCCTTACAAACTTGTAGCATGGATCTTATCTTCAACTATTAAGAATTTCTTGGAACATCATTGGTTGTAGTATTGTATAGCTCTTGATACACTTGCTAGAATCTTGATTATTTCTGACAATTGATTTGTATATTACGGCTGTGAAGGGGTAGGAGATGTTGGAGGCTTGAAATCAGGATACTGCAAAAATAAAATTTACACAGTATTCAAGGACATTTCAATATAGGCGAGTGAGTTTTTCGGGATACTAGGGTTTATGATTTAGGATTTAGATACGTTAGTTAGAAGAATATAGATCTAAACTCCATTTAAGAATCTGTTGTCGTTAATAGGTTGTTGTATACATAAGGCGGAATTCAAACTCTTGATGCTTGCAGACGAGTGAGGTTATAATAATTCCCTAATTTGATCCAAGGTTAATGCACAGATGACAATATGTGTAGGTCATAATCATTGTGATATTAGCCAATGACAAAAACAATTATTTGTCACAATAATCTTGTAATAATATTCTAATTCATAGCTCATACTCATACTAGAACAAATTAAAATATATATGGCCATCAAAACCACACAGAATCAGCATAGAAAATTAAAACTTCAAGAGTGCAAAGGAGCTAAGACATTACATGTGGATATGGAGATTGTGGTCTTGGCAACACTGGAGACGATTCATCCTTGTTTTCAGTTTCTGGAACCATGTCTACTTTCGACTCGGCAACGTTGTCAATAGTAGCTTCTGCTTTCTGTACAGTGCTACTTTCTGTTGGTTCCGGAAGAGCCTTGTCTTCAGTGGAGTCTGGTAGAAAAGCCTTTCCAATTTGCTGATATATGAAAGCATTAAATTCAACGAGATTAACACGAAAATTTCGAGAATTAGATATAATATATCAACTAACTAGTATGTATCAAAACAAATAACTATGGCTCATTTCTCAACATAAATCAAGAAAAATCTTAAGTACCTTTACTTCATCAACAAGCTCTTTAGGAGCAACCTTGGTGTTCAAGAACTCATCTAGCTGCCGTAGTGTTTGCTTTCGATCCTACAATTAAACAATCAACCAATGCTATAGCTTGATTGCTTGAGGACTTAACAAGCATAAATAGGAATAAATCTTAACTTTGACAAAGCCTGATTCCACTACGTAAGGTCGGTTACATGGACCAAAGACATCTCTATGTCTTCGTGCCATTGCGTCGTGGTAATGCATTGGGATGCAACAAAGTTTTATGTGGGTTGTCGCAAGCCTAACACAACCCTCCTTGTTGTATTGCATTCTAAATTAGATTTAGGGTCCTTTCTTGAATACATAGCTACATGCTGAATATGTTCCTCCATTGCTTTATAAATTGACTTAATGTCTCAATAGACTCAAACTAGAGGAGGAATTATAAAATGAATGCATAGACAATGACATAAGCTGAAAAGCTCATGTATGGAGCAACCGAAAAAAAACTACTTACCTCAGCAAATAGAAGCTTCTTGCTTGCAAACTGAACAAGTGCAGCTGATCCTAATACTTGGAGAATTGTTTCTATCTACAAACAGAGTAGAATCATCATCAATAAGTAATTCTATTTTAGTAGAATCACGCAACAACGGATTTTCTTCTAAGGGAAAATTTTGTAAGTAAAAAGCTCATCAGATCAACCTCAGTGAAAGCCAAGAGGCCGAGGCCGGTAGCTGCAGCAATTCCAAGAGTAACAGCCAAGCCATCAGAAGTATCCTGCAATACAGCACCCTTTAACACCTGATTTCTCTCCAAAATAATTTCAATTGAGCCTTAAATTTAACAGAAAGCATGTTCCTACTATTAAGTAAGCCAAAAAGTTACTCTAGTATTTTTCATATGCATATGATCATCGAAAACTATAATCGAAATGAGGTTAATCCCAGATACATACTCCTATTGCATCAGAGATAGCTTCTGTCAGATTGCCAAAATCCAATGCTTTCCGTGGTTCTTTCCATGGAAGACCACTGTTCTGCATATTAATTCCAATCATTGTCAGTGTATTTATCAGCAGAGAAAAAATTAAATAAATTACACACGAGTGGCGACAAGAAATACCGTCCATCCTCTAGGTCCTTCTGCACCATCCTTAATGGCATAAGCAGCTTTGAATCCATTATCTGTGACCAGTTGTGCAACCAGTTCAGAGTTCCCATCAAATCTGGCTTCCATCACAAACTTCACTCAATCAGCTTCAGAGTTCAGATACATTCTTTTGCAAAATGCAAGCAGAAAATTGTGTTCTGGTTTAATATAATTGAATCCTTAAGTTCAAATATTAAACCTTCTCACTAGAGATGCAACGTGATCTGTAACATAAATCATCACATCCAAGTATGACTATGCAACACATGATCATACTAATCAGCAAAGATTCATCAACAGGTGTAATCATCAACTCTAGCTTTGAGATCATCAAAACTACAACATTGAAATATAACTTCTAGCTCTATTTATTTTGGCTTTCTTTTTCCTTAGTTGCGGACCATATCACATGATATGCCACAACAAAAATTCAATTTACAATCACAAAAACAATTAGACACCACAAGGTATTCATTAGTGACAGCAACCGCTATTTAGAACCCGTGGAAATTGGAATTTGGAAATACTTATGTCCATGCTTGGTCCAAGTTATGGCCTATTAAATGCATCATAAGAGCATAAAACAGCATATGAATCTCAGAGAATTCTTGAACTTTCTTTTTATGCATACAAAAGAAAACAAAACAAAACCAAACCAAACAAAGTTTTTTTCTTTTTTTCTTACTTGTCCAAAATGAACAATGTGGTATTCTCAGGTTCCTTGAACTTCAATGCAAGCTTCTTCAAGAACACTGGCTTATCATCATCACCACCCTTGTAAGTAATTGACACCAATTTCTTCCCCAAACCATTAATATCTGGTGTTCCAACTTCCCTAATCTCCACAGCTTCTCTTATATCAAGCAACTGAGCATTCAAATCAGCACCAAGTTTTTCATATGCATTCTTTGCTGACTCAACACCCCATGGTTTAGGCTTCTTGAGAACCTGAAACAAAACCAATGGTACTGCAAAAACAGCAACACCTCCAAAAACAACAAGAGGGTTCTCTGATGCAAAATTGAGAAGATTCTCCACAACCCCATTTGCATCAAAGTCCCCAGAACTACTGAAATTCAAAGATTGCCCCAAAGCTTCCTCATATGTGAGTGCAGTAGCAGAAAGTTGTGCAGTACTGAAAATTGATGCTGCTGATTGAAGGAATAGAATTTTTTTATGGTTTCTAGTTCTGGAGATTGAAAAGTTTGAGACTTTGCATGCAGAAATTTTTGGGTGTGTTGAAAGTTTGTTGGGTTGTTTTGTTCTGTGAGAAAGAACAGATGTTGTTGGTGTCAAGTTTGCAACAGTAGCATTGAAAGCCTCCATGGCATAATTGTTACTAATTCCTATGTCACAAAGACTCTTATGTGATTCAATCAAAGTGTGTCAGGGTATAACATATGGGAATTCTTTAAGAATCAAGAGGGTATTGTTGTTGTTTTGGAAAGTTTTGGAAAAATTGGAAAGTTTGAGTAGTTGACAAATTTTAAGGTAGTGTGTTTGGAGGTGGCTTGGTGCAATTAAGGTTGGGTGTCAGGTAGGTGATGACGTGTACAGGGATAGAAAAACACACCAATGGTTGTTTGGCAAGTGGAGATTGCGGATGAGATGAAGCTGATGAGGATTGAGTTGAGGTTTCATGATTTCATCTTTGATGAAATTGTGTGCTTGGAAACGTGTGAAAAATGTGCAAAAACTTTGCAGTAAGGGATGTAATAGGCACTCTACTGGTAATAATAAAAAAACAATAACAATAATAATAATAGTAATATTAACTTTTCTATATAAAAAAAGAATAGTACTATTAAGTATTAACTTTGCTTAGCGGTTATTCTAGTACCATTTTAAATAGTCAGTATTAGAGGCTTAGAACATGTTTGGTATCCTAGGAGACAGAACAATATGAATACTTCATGTGAAATTCTTTATTTCAAATTTTCAATTCGTTTCCTTTTGAAATTTAAAATGTTTATAACAAGAGTGCATTAGATGAATGAATGGCCATTCAGGCAGGGGTAAGATTATTAATACAAAAATTCTGAAAAAAAAAATTATAAGCTGCAAATTGCTCTGGTGTTTTATGCTTTGAGCTTGTTACAACAGCACACCCCCAATAAATATAATTTCTTAGTACATTAGTATTGACTAACTTCTGCTAACAGTATAGGATTTTTCACTCTGAACTATAGACATTCATGGAATCTTACCATGGGAGGTTTAAGATTCTCCAAGGTAAAATTCTAAAAATTGTTAAAGTATTTGGTGAGCCGCATGCCTGTTTAGCAAATCCAACTAAATCATGAACTAAAGGGATGAAATCTTGGGAGCTAGAATCTCTAGCAGTCCCTTTGGGTTGTCAACATGAACCCAATGACCAGAATTTGGAAGAAGACTGAAAGAAACTTTTCCAAGAGACTCGGTTGCTTCCCTATTCGCCAGTTTTTGGATCCGCTCAACAGCATCTTCGTCCCACCTGTCACTTTTTTCGGCACGAACAATTATTATTTCTGTACCTTTGAAGACATTCAGTTAATCTGCTTGAGTTACCAATAAGAATCAAACATCTGCTGAGCATTTTGAAGATCAAATACCCAAGTTTCATGATCATCAACTTTCTTGAGGTTTGTGCCTATCCAGTCTGACAATGCCTTAGAGTAACCAAGTCCTAACAGATGATTAACAAGCCACCTGAAAGAGATGCAAACCACATTTAAGTAACTAGAATGATGATTGGGGCTGAGAAATATTTTCTCATATTGTAAATTTGTGATAAAATTTCAATTAAGATTGGGCAAAATCACAAGGTAAATTCAATTCACATTCAATAGGCCATCGATTCTTTTAGACTCTAATTATATATTTTTGACAGCCAATACAAATGATGGCATCATCAAAAGAAAGAAGAATGAAATATGATGTCCTAAGTCCAGCGAAAGAGTCTTACTTCCGAGAAGGTATTCGTGATGGCAAACTTTGCAAGGTCCTTAAAACATCCCGAACTTCTTCATTACTATTTAGAGGGTTCACTTCTCCAGGGACAGAGTCCAATACCCAGAGCTGTTCTTCAGCAACAATAGAAAATTCTTAAAAACAATATATTGAAACTGTAGTATCCAACAGTAAAATTCTAAGCACTAGATAAATAAATCAAGTTCACTTCAAAGTTTTTGCAGAACAGATAAAGGATAATAGTTTAAACAAAAAAAGGATATTACATTATTTGGCTTAACTGCAAATTATTCAATTTAAAATCTATAATAGTTGGGAATCAAAATACTGTACAGCACAAGAAACAGTATACAAGGAAAGACAGTTGAAATGTAGAGACAGTGATTAACAATATATTTGCTACTACATAAGTCTCGAATTATTTCATTTCCACTCATGAGGATATGGATATTACATAATATATACTTCACATAGAATTATTCTTCTTCTTTTTCACTTTGGCCAAACATTAACACATTGAAGAAGATGAGTTTCTTGCACTAATCCAAAGTAAGAAAAAACCCTGCAAGTGCAGCCATTATTTCATACACGTAAAAAGACAAGTGTTAGGCAGTAACATGGACACATGCTGCCTTGGACTATATTTTCTTAATCAGTAATGGTACTTGCACAGGACAGAAGGCCCATGAAATTCAATTAGACACCCTGATAACAAAGGGCCAAAATCCGACAAACATTGAGCATTATCAAACAAATTCATAGGGATGAGGTACCACCGTTTTTTATTCTAAACTGCAGTGAGGTGCTTAAAGTGACAGCGGAGTCAATAAGGCAGCTGCGCAAAATTTTGTTCAACAACCAATTTAAAGAAATATGAAAAGTTCAATTGTGGTTTGTCTATGATATCAAGCTTAGGGATGCAATAATAGAATTGCAGGACAATATCTTAGTCCCAGCATATGGAATTTTCGCTAGGAGAAGTTTATCCTAAGAATGACACCAAAAATGCTTATATTGCTAATATCAGTTATTCAACATTGGAAATTTAAGGTCTACTCAAGGACTAGTTCCATATAAGGGATGAAAATGTAGACCAAAGAAAAAGGTGAAGAATGATACAATGATTTGTACTCTTTCAAACTCACATTCCAACTCATAGACAAAACAAGGAGAAAATTCAAGGTTTCATAGTATTTCAGTGTATTTCTTAGCTTGGCTATACAATTTGTGTGCTTTTGCAATGAGTTGGTATGTGAGTTTGAAACGGTACAAGCCATTGTATTGTTTCTCTTTCTGAAGTTTACTAGGATTCATGAGATGCTTCCTAAAATGTAAGTGTTTGGAAGAATGTCTATAAAACAAACAATCGTTATGCAAATATTAACCCAAGACGAGATTCAAACTCCAGACACTTAACTTAAGCAAGCGAGTGAGCTAACTACTTAACCAATCTAAGTTAGTTACTTAATTAGAGGCATTTAAAATGCTACAATTACAAAATTCTAAAATTTACTATCCATATTCCATCCTCCACCGTGATTGTTTGGAAAGACAAACCTGTTTAGGGCACAAAGCTGAATCTCCATATTCACCGCGGCTACAACTCTGAAGAAACTGCAAAGCAACCTTTCCACCCATGGAATGACCAATCACAACCTCAGGCCAACGCCATTCCTCAGCCTTCACCAAATCGGCCAAATCCTTCGCCGCATTTTCCATATCGTGTGGCGGATCCAGTTTCCTCTCCGCCGATTTTCCGTGATTCCGCATATCCACCATCACTGTCCTCCAATCTGCATACAAAAATAAAAAAGGTTAAATCGATGGATTCAGAAGCTTCGAGATCCGAAAAGTGAGAGAGAAAGAGAGATTGAGATTACTGGAGGAAGGAGAGGAATTGGAGAGAGAAGCGAGGAGGTTGCGAGAAAAGGATCTCCAGTTTCTTGAGGATCCGAGGAAGCCATGGATGAAGAAGGCGGTTGAAGTGTAAGGTTTTTCAGGATGAGCTCGCAGCTCTTCGTAGGCTATGGTTTCTAGCCACCTGGTGGTGGTGGTGGTGGCGCCGCCGTGTTGACCGGCGTGAGTGGCTGAGTTGTGGAAGCGAGTTAGGAGGAGACGGCAGCTGCTGCGTCTGAGTGAGATAGCTGCGGCCATTTTTCGATTTTCTTTTTTTTTTATTATTTATTATTTTTATTTTTTAAAAGAATAGTTCAATCTGTTGGGCCAATAGAACAAGAGAATGGAAAACGGTTATTCAGTTCAGTTCAGTTCAGTTCAGATTAGGGAAGCACAAATGAAGTAGAAGTGGTGTAGAACATATTACTATATTTTATGATTTGCAATATCCACACAAATGTTATTAACTTTATATTATTCTTGCTCAAAATTCACCCCATACTTTTTATTTTCATATAAAGTTAATATTTAAAAATTATTAGATAATTTAATAAATTTAATTAAATTATTATCTAATAATTTAATTATTAATTTTATATGTATTAATTTATATATAAACCACCAGTGGCAAAACTTGGAATAAAATTTTGGGGGCCACATAGAAGATAATTGTCAAAATACTTTTTATATGGACTCCATTTAAGATAAGCTCGTCTAATCTCATTTCTCTGGTTTTGGTGATATTGCCAAATTTAAAGCTGTTTTTCAGGGTCTCGTTCCAAAAAATTAAGGTCAAACTTATCAGATGTAACTTTTTGAACTTTTAAAAGTTGTATCTCACTTTTTTCGCGATTCATTAAAGTAGAAAAACTATCTACATGTGTTGATATTGTAAAAATTATATGTTCTCCTTCTTAAATATTAGTCTTCCTCTTAAAAAATGCATCAATTCTTTAATTTTTCATTATTATTTTATAATAAAATTTAAATATATATCCTGTAGAATATGTAAAGAAGAAGTTAGAAGAACAAATATTAAAATTTATAATATTTATTGAATTTTTTTTATCAATTTATACAAATACAATAATATTAATACTTATTGAATATTCAATTATTTTTTATCATATAAAAAATTAAATTAAATAAATAGTAAAATATAAAATAATATTAAATTAAATAAATAAAAATATCTAATTTTTTATATTTAAACTTAAAGGTAAAAAGAGTGTTGCTTATTAAATTTATTGGGTACTTTAAGTCATAGTAAAGTATTTAAACCAATTGAATTATTTTTTATTTTTTAAAAAAGTACTACTAATTTTTTTATAAAAAGTTTGGGGGGGCCGTGGCCCCCCTTATCTGAACTAAGCTCTACCACTGTAAACAACTATAGGTAAGTCTTTAACCTTTATCATTATTCTTTACGGATTTTATATTTGATTTATTTTAACATCAAATGAAGATTGGGCAATTTGGTGTGGTAAGCAAGTGATCATGTTAAAAAACAAATAAATCTAAGTTTCATAATGTAAATAAGAATTTCTCTTTATATAATGCATTTGAATTTTGGAGCCTTGAATTTTGAAGTATGTAAGAGTTAAGATATGATGATAATATTGGGCATGACAAGATTGATACTAACAACGGATCCAATTTTGGATATTTTTGTTTTCAGAATTAATTTTTTCTATCTAGTCTAAGTAAAAGTTTGAACTACTGAAAAGATTAAGTTTAGATAAACAGTTTAATTAAGTTTTTTTTTTAAATAATTTAAACAATAAATAGTTATATTAAAAATAATTTATAAATAAATTATTTTGTGTTTAGATTTTTAGTTCTAAAAATGTTTATTTTATAGAAATGTGATAAAAAATAATAATATTATGAGAAAAGTTATTTTTTAATTTTTCTATAAACTCCTAAATAACTTTTAAAAAAGCTGTAATTTAATTTTAAAAATTATACCAGACATTAATACTATTATTTTTCATAAGTCAAAATCTAAAAAAAGTTACGTCCAAAACAAACGGGCTTATCAACTAACCAAATATGAATAATATTAAATACAACAAATATATAACTATAAATATTATGTATAAAGAATTATAGATGTTAAATTAAATAAAATTTTAAATTATTATCTTCTTAATATCACTATTTATTTTTAATTGGTTTAATCTAAAAAATTTAATCAAGTGCCATTTCATTTAAGTATTTAAATGAATTAAAGTAAATTTGCCATAATCTACACGTTAGATAGTATTAG
>NC_029779.3:47482642-47500036 GCF_000817695.3 Arachis duranensis
AAATCTAATTAAGTTCTTAATTATGGATATATTCAATTTGAAAGAAAATATTTAGTTAATTTTAACAAATTTTATACTAAAAAATATCTAATTATAAAACTAAAGGTAATATAGAGATTCAATTAAAAAAATATAAAAACCTAAAAATTTAGTAAAACTATAAAGATACAAAAGTAATTAAAAATATAAATATATAATGGTTAAATTTATAATAAAATTTTTTGTGTGTATATAATATTTTTAAAATCGATACATGTTTCTGTGTGACACATTTAATATGTGTTTTGAAAAAATATATATATAATGTTTTTTTTCATATTGTATATATCTTTCAAATATTACAAATAAACAATAATAAATAGTTTCAAATATTGAAAAGTACATATTAAATTTACTTTAACAACTATTTTACTAGTTATAAAAGGTGAGGGTGGTGGAGTTTTTGGCACAAGGGACAAGAAATTGATGAGTAAGAAAGAGTGAAAGTTTGCAAAACAAAATCAAGTGATTCTGAATTTCTGATTTCAAATTTTGTTTTACAACTCATATCCACACGTACAGCACTAATCTGTGTTAGCTGGTTTAGCAACTAAAGTTTATAGATGTTATATTAAAAAAATAATAATAAACCACTAAAAATGTTTTTTGAATCACAAATTATTAACAAAGGTACTATTTACATTGTTAGCGATAAAAATATCTATAAAATATTTCAAAAGCAATAAAAAATATTCAGCCATTAAATTTATACTTTTGCAAGCATAATTAAAAGAATATACATCTTTATTTTTAAAATAAAAAATGTAAAGTCAAAATTTTGTTTCGCTTTTTTTAATAGCTAGTTACTTAATATTCTCAAAATATTTTTGATAAAATACACAAACAATTTGTTAAATACAAAAATCATTTAACACTTATAAAAAATTATTTTTTTCATATTTTAAGAATAATTTGTCATTAGTAAATTCGAAAACTATTTTTGTCAATAATTTAATAATTCTAGAGACATTTTAATAGTTTACCTTAAGAAGTATACACTTGACGATGGAATTTCTCTCTTTGTTCTTGATTTTTTTTTTCCCAGCTACGCCACCATTCTTACATGTGACAAAAATACATAAATAAAATGTACAAGGAAATAACATGGCATATATTAGTCGTGAAATTTCATAATATTATAATATGATATTTGACAATATATATTGTAAAACATTTACTAATTTTTAGACTTTGTTTAATCAATGATTTAATTTTTTGTGCCATATATAATATATAAAAAATATTATTCGTATATAAAAATCAACCACCAAATATTTATGTATAAATATATATATAATTTAATTTATTTTTAATATGTATTTATACTCTAATATATATTTTATTTTAAAGATTAATTTTAGTAGCTGATTTTAGTATAGCGTAAATCCGTACATAGTCGATAATATATTCTATCATGTAAACGGAAGTAATTAACTTTTCCACTGTCTAAATAATAAAACAATTTTACACAATGTAGAAATTAAGCTCAATCATTTCGTTCAGAGTTTAAAGGGGGAAAAATGTTAATTAAGAATTTCTCCTCTTGAATCAAGCTTGGCCAATAGAGTTTCCTATGAATGACAATTCACTTTTTCTTAGGATAACCTTATCCACATAAACAACTCAAGTTCATGCACCCCAAGTGTTTGTAAAATGTTCCAATAATCAACTGATGAAAAAGTAACATATAATTGCTATTTCGAAGTTTATCATACATACACAGTTCCAAATTCCAATGGCATCTTCCATCATCTCACAGTACCATAGCCTTAAAGATAATCATAATCCATTATCTTTACATCATCTTGATCCTTATTATGTTCATAACAACACACAAATCCTTAGAAGCCATTCATCATCCACTTCAATTTCTGTTGGAGTGTTAGATAAGAAGCCTCATTTTTCTGATACCCTATTTGCCCCACGAAACCTTTCTCCATGCTTTCACTTTTTGGATGAATTGTGTGAGATAAGGGATTTGAATTCTGTGAGGGAACTACATGCACAGATACTGAAAATGCCAAGAAACAAAGGTGGTAGTAGTAGCTTGGCCACAATAGATGAAACCGTTATGAGATACTATTTGGAGTTTGATGATTTTGTGTCTGCAATAAAGGTTTTCTTTGTTGGTTTTACGAGGAATTATCTTCTATGGAACTCTTTCTTGGAGAAATTTGGAAGTTTTGGAGGTGACCCTTATGAGATTCTTGATGTATTTGGTGAACTGCATAAGAAAGGTGTTGAATTTGATAGCATAGCTTTCACTGTTGTTCTGAAAATTTGCTTGGTTTTGATGGATTTGAAGGTTGGATTAGAGATTCATGCTTGTTTGATAAAGAGAGGATTCCATTTTGATGTGCATTTGTATTGTGCATTGATCAATTTGTATGAGAAGTGCTGGGGTGTAGATAGAGCATACCAAGTGTTTGATGAAGCGCCCCAGAAAGAAGATTTCTTGTGGAACACGATAATTATGGCGAGCCTGAGGAGTGAGAAGTGGTTTGATGGCTTAGAATTGTTTCGCGGCATGCAGTTATCTTCGGCTAAAGCCACTGGTGGCACCATCGTCAAGGTGCTGCAAGCATGTGGAAAATTGAGAGCTCTCAACGAAGGGAAACAAATTCATGGATATGTTTTAAGGCGGGGATTAGTGTCGAACATGTCCATTAGCAATTCCATAATTAGCATGTACTCTAAGAACCATAGTCTTAAAATGGCTAGAACATTTTTTGATTCAATGGAGGATTATAACTTGTCATCTTGGAACTCAATTATTTCATGTTATGCTGGTTATGGCAACTTGGAAGATGCCCTGGATATCTTCCAAGAAATGGAAGCTTCCGGCATTAAACCAGACATTATAACTTGGAATTCTCTTATGTCGGGTCTTCTTCTTCAGGGTTCATACAAAGCTGTTCTGGCCAATTTCCAGAGCCTGCAAGTCGAAGGCTTGAAGCCGGATTCGGGCTCGGTAACTAGTGCACTACAAGCAATTTGATGGATATGTATATCAAGAATGATGAGTTACATAAAGCTCAAAAAGTGTTCCATCGCACAAAGAACAAAAACATTTGTGCTTGGAATTCATTGATATCAGGGTACTCCTTCAAGGGCCAGTTTAGTGATGCTGAAGAACTATTGAACCAGATGGAGAAAGAAGGTATAGAACCTGATATAGTTACATGGAACAGTTTGATTTCTGGTTATTCAATGCATGGCCGAAGCGAGGAAGCTATGGATGTGATTAATAGGATGAAGAGTTCAGGATTTTCACCTAATGTGGTTTCATGGACTGCAATGGTATCCGGCAGTTCTCGGAACAAAAGTCATATGGATTCCATCCGGTTTTTCGGCCAAATGCAAGCACAAAATGTAAGGCCTAATTCTACTACTATTTGCAGCTTACTTCGAGCTTGCTCCGGCCAGTCGCTTCTAAAGAAAGGCGAAGAGATACACTGCCTCTGCATAAGACATGGATTTATAGAGGATATGTACATAGCCACAGCACTCATTGACATGTATAGCAAGGCAGGGAAGTTGAAAGTAGCATGCGAAATTTTCGGAAGAATAGAGGGGAAAACACTTCCTTGTTGGAACTGTATGATGATGGGATATGCTATTCACGGCCACGGTGAAGAAGTAATTTCTCTTTTTAACAAAATGCTCAAAACTGGTATCATCCCTGATTCTATTACCTTCACAGCTCTTCTATCCGGCTGCAAGAATTCAGGTCGAATCAATGATGGATGGAAGTACTTTGACAGTATGAGTACAGATTACAACATTGTTCCAACAATTGAGCACTATTCTTGCATGGTGGACCTTCTTGGAAAATCTGGTTTTCTTGATGAAGCTCTGCATTTCATCCAAACTATGCCAGTAAAGCCGGATGCTAGTATCTGGGGAGCTCTTCTTGCTTCCTGCCGAAATCACAAAAACATTATGCTAGCCGAGACTGCGTTGAGGAATCTGTTCAAGCTAGAGCCTTATAATTCTGCCAACTATGTTATAATGATGAACATATATTCGGCTTTAGGCAAATGGGACGACGCGCAGCGCCTTAGAGACACAATGGTTGCTGCAGGGTTGAAAAGCCCTGGTGTTTGGAGCTGGATACAGGTAAATCAAACTACTCATGTGTTCTCTACAGAAGGGAAATCACATGGAGAAGAAGGCGAAATATATTTCGAATTATATCAGTTAGTTTCTAAGGTGAAGAAGCTAGGATATGTGCCTGATATAAGCTGTGTGTATCAAAATATTGACAACAATGAAAAGGAGAAGGTTCTTCTGAGTCACACTGAGAAGCTAGCTATCACATATGGACTCATGAAAACAAAAGGTGGATCACCTATCAGGGTAGTTAAGAACACAAGAGTTTGTCAGGATTGTCACACATTAGCCAAGTACATTTCTTCGGCCGAAAATCGCGAGATTTTGCTCCGAGATGGCGGCCGTTTTCACCATTTTGTGAATGGAAAATGCTCCTGTAATGGTTGTTGGTAACAATAAGCACAAGCAGATCATTCTTTTTCTTTGTTCATATTCTCATAGCACACCATATTCTTTTGTATGCTATGTGTTCATGATGGAAAAAAAAACCTAAACTAAGGGATGAGCATGTTTTTTGGTTTTTCACACTAAATATTGGTGTAATTTGTTTTTGTGTAATACTTTTACATACATATACGGTAATTGGTATCAAACCCTCTTTGATGTTGGATAATGTTACGATCTAATTAATATTGCACTGCTTAATTAGTTGGTTAGCACGTTAGAATTTGTTGAAAATATAAATAAGAGTTTAACTAAGTTAGTCTAGTAGTTTGTTCACTAATATGTTTAAATCACGAATAGAATTCTGATTCGTGACAGATTAGTGTTGAGGAATACTGTGAAAAACTCGTTAGCAAATGACAAACTCTTAAACGGAGTTTTGATCCATGACAGATTAGCGTCACAGATTAATATTAAAAAATACCGTAAAAAATTAAGAATATTGAATCTCGAATAGAGTTGTAATAAATAATGAATTCATAAAAAATTCATTCTCTCAAATACAACCTTCACCTGAAATGGCTTACTTTTTGTTGGTTTTATTTGATTAACAGTTTGAGGAGTTTAATAAGCTACCAAGCAGATTAATTATTAAAGCTTGTAATTAATGATGTATTATCTATATTTACTCATCTACCATATATGAGACAAAATAAACACACTTAACATTTTTTAATCATGCCCATGTAAGTAAGAATGAAGATACATGCATATAACTCATTTGGGAGTCACACTCAAGATATTGGATGGAGAGTGGTATATGTACGTGGCAATTGAGAAAATTGAGTGGGGAGTGGAGTTCATGGATAATAACAGATTAAATTTTCCACCATAAAATCAATCATGCATTTAATCATATAATAATAGCCACTAAGTAGCGTGTAAATCTATCATGTACATGTATGTCCCATAAAGATCGCATCATGTAAGTAAAGTAAATAATGTACCAACTAAATTGGTTGGTCGAAAATTTATTTAGATTTGTGGAGTAATCAGCTCACTCGTTCGTTTAAACAAGTGCTTGAAGTTTGACTTTTACTTTTATACATACAATAATTTATAAATCTATAACAAATTAGTCTTTGATGCGTTAAACTTAAAAATACCGTAGATTAAAAAAATAGTTAATCAAAAAGTCAATTTACTAGTAAATTTAAATAAATGTAAAAAATTTAAATCTTATTTTATACGTAATAATTTATTGGTTAAGAATACATTTTTAAATAAAGTTTAAATAAACACGAGATTAACGGATATTTTGAAAAATTAAAAAAAGGGGTAAATAGTGTAGCTAAACGTTATTAAAAATAATAAATAAACTAGTACATTATTGATTCATTTTTTTTTCTTTTTTGAAAGAAAATATATATAGCATGTTTGGAAATTTATTAAAAAAATAGCAATCTGATTAAGAGGTTTAAATATTATAAATATTACTTTTTTTTTTAATTCCAATCATTCATATAAAATATAATAAAATAGATATTTAAGATTGGTCTAATTAACAATTAATAAAAGGTATTTAAAGATGAGTTGTATAAATACCCTCAATCTTAGATAATTTAACCTGGTATTTATTTATTTATTTATTTATTTATTTGTGCATATGGCTAAAATTGCCACTACCAATGCAAGACAAAAAGATGGTATTCCTAAGAAAACACTCATTCCTACAAATTGTGATTGGCATGAGAGTGAGACACTCCAACCCTTCCACTTAAGGAAATGAGTGAAGTCTTTTTCACTCTTTCTTCTATTGGAAATAAATCCTCTCTCAGAAATTTATATAACTTAATCATATGCTAATTTTTACCAAATTCTTTTACAAACCCTTTGTTTAAGCTTGCAACTTTTCCTATTAATATTAATGATAAAAATCTAAGCATGACCAAATTTGTATAAAATTATCACATACATCTAAGAACTATTCATCCTCTCATATGCATCATGTGGTAAACATTATAGGGTAAATTATCCATTTCTTATAGTATAGTGTATACCATAAAATGTATCGACAGAAAATGCAAACTAATTAAGTTGCACTATATTCCACACATTTTGTCATTGGATAGATTATTGTTTTAGTCTTTAATGTTTAATGTTTAAAATATTATAATTTTATTCCAAAAAATTCAAATGGACTAAATACTATCACATTATTAAATATAGGTTAAATATTTAACATTGTTAGTACTTAGTATAAGAGTAAAAATATTATTGAAAAATTAAACAACTTTTTCTTCTTTAATATATATGTAAATAGTTTAGTACTATAATTTTAGAGCTAAGGAAAAAAGTCAAAAAACTAATAATAGGAACAATATTATGTCCAATTAAAACCTTTTTTCAAACAAACATAAAATATTTTAAACATTATGAACAAATAAACATTAAGGATTAAAATAATTTTTTACCTTGGCTATTAGTGAAGCTCAAACCATGGTTTCAACAAAATTGACAAAATTTACTAGCTGTAAATTTTTTCCTTTTGTTTTTAAAAATAAAAAAAAAAGAAAAAAAAAAGAAAGAAAAGATCCTGCAAACTATAAATCAAGCATGCCCCTATGTGAATTTGATTGGCTATTCTAAAGTCTAAACATAACCCTAAAGAGGGAAAAATTTTGGAAAAAGAGATGCTAACAAAAGGTACAAAACTCGTACCAAATTAACAAAGCAATATCCATTAAAATATTGCTATAGTTGCTAATGAAACACAAAACATGCAAGGTGAAAAGACTAAAGAAAATGTCTTCCTTCTCCAACAAAAATATTTACAGAATTAAGTGTTGTAACACACCAAGATGATGATCATCATCATCCACTAAACCCAGGAAGAAGAACATAAGCAAAGAAAATGCAGCTTCCCCATTACCATCTCTAAGTACTCATCATTTGAAGCAAGGATCTCATCATACAAAAGGCGAAAAAAGAGAAACTCGGCTTCGGAAGAGGATTACAGAGCTAAAAACTTTTAGGAGAAATGGTAACAGGGGACCATTATCCGTGATTATAGAAGAAAAAACATCCAAAACTTCTGCGGAACATGGAAAGTATTAGCTATACTCTTAACATGTCTCCACCACGGATCGTCTAAACCATTGAACCCCAACTTCTTTCGACCGAGGAGGTACTTAGTTACTGGTTGATTGGATCGGTTCGGCCCTGCACAGCCATTCTTTCTGAGACATCAGCCAAAGAGCTAAGGTTGCACCTGATCAAGGCCTCCACAAAGTAGCAAGTTTCGTCCTTGGTGTTGCCATCGGGCACATCCACGACAAACGATTCGATCACCATTGTACCAGGTCTTCCTTCAATGACCTCCGGATGAACTGTGATTATGGAAGAATAGTTCTGCATATTCGACAAAACACGATTAACATCGTAATAGAGATAAACATAAACATATATCAAAACATTGTAGTTTGTGAATCCAACTTTACTTCTATAGTAAGTCGAAAAAAGAAAGTCAACAAAGATTGCAAATACAATACAAAACGAATCATAAACCCAAAAGATTCAATACCACTGACAAATAGGAGCTCCCGAAATCCAAATCCTTTCAACACATTCCCTATATACATGATAGGAGAGGCAGGTCAATGACAAAATTTTCTTCCCTTTTCAGGAAAGAAAAGTCAACCATGATCATAGAAACAATGAAGTAAGATCCCAAAAATTCAATCAACCATTATCTTTTATTCATCACTATGAAAATTTAGTATACCCCTGAAAGTGATAGATAAAAAGGAAATAGAGTAAACAACAAAAGCAGGCAAATGATTTATTTGCCATCTCCAACGCTTATTCGCATATCGACACTCTTACTCGAACCAAGTTCTAGATTTCCAATATTGAACCTATATAAGAAGCTAACATATTGGTCATCATAATGAATCTAAGAAAGAAGCATAAAACAAATGAGGAAGAACAAAGTTTCATAGTCATACCCTCAGCCTGTGATCACCTCCAACAATTCTTATGCCAAGAATGTGTTCTTCATCATCAAGTTGTTCTAACCTCTCAGTGCTGGTTGTAGCTGGAAGACCAGATTTAACATTCACTTCTCTAACACTACCAATGCCAAGATCCCCTTGCATGATACACCTGCTAACAAATGGTTTATATTTCTGAGGTTGATCAAATCTTCTCACCAGAGACCACACCTAAACAGAGAAAAATAAAATAAACCAATCAGATCAATCAATAATCAATAATCCATTGTGTTCTCTTTTTTGCTACAATAGTACAAAGTTCACACAATAATGAAACATGTCATCAAATAATCATAAAATCTTAATTGTTTACTGAAAAAACAACACTGCAAAGAGCTACAAGTTAAAGAGTGTAATAAAGATGTGAAACTCAAATAAGTAATACATATAAAGAAATCAAGCTTTACACAAAATGATTTTTGATCTTGAGAAATTGGATATGACACCAAAGTTCCATTGAAATCCACATAAACCACCACAAACAAATCGAAAACTTCCATTCATGAGCTGAAAAAACCAACTTTTACAGCACCCCATCAATTGAAATGTCAGAACCTCATAACTAACATACCAAGATGGCTTAAATATCATTGAAAACCAAAACAAGTCACCCCAAAATAGCACATAGTTCAGATCTCTCTTCAAACAAAACCCAAGACAAAAAAAAAAATCATTTTTTCCCTCTCTCACAGAACAAATCACAAACACCTAACAGACAAGACAAAACCCAATTCAGAACCAAAAGAAACTGATCCAAAAAGAAGAGTAACAACAACTCACAAGATGAACAGGAGCTCTTATGTGTTTGACAAGTGCAGAAGTGCACTGGTTGTCCCTAGGTTCATGCCTATGGTGCCTCCTTATGTACTGTGCTTCAATGGCACCATAAGCTTCACCACCACCACCACAACTACCGTTCATCATCACTCACTTTTCTTTCTTCTTCTTCTTCTCTATCTATCTCTACCTATGTAGTTGCTGTTGTGTGAGTGTGTGAAAAGAAAGTTGGTTACTTTCTTTCTTTTTGATGCTTATCTGAATTGTGTATATCTATCTATATATCTATGTATGTGTGTTTCTGAACTTTCCCTCTGATGGGTGTTATTGTTGTTTCTGTTTTTTCTCTTTTTCTCTCTCTGTCTTTAACTCTTTTTGCCTATTAGATATGGCAGAGGCAACAAGTGGGGTGGGATAAGCTTTGGTTCCACAGAGAGAGAGAGAGAGAGAGAGTTTGGTGTAAAAAAGTGACAACCTTAGCTTAGCTTGGCAGTCTAACAAAAATTCATGAATCCACCGACAATGTTCTTATTTTAATGTCTTTTAATATTTTCTATTTTTTTGTTTAATTTCTTCTATGAATTAATTAATCTGTTATAGTTTTTCTTTTCCCAGTATCTCTTATTTCAACAGAAATAAAGATTAATTTGTTGCGAATATGAGTTTTATTAAAAGGTTTGACCAATAAATTATATAAAACGAAGAAATAAATTTAGCACTTGACCAATTTAGATTGATTATTAATTGGTTATAATTAAGATAAAAATTTAGGTGAAGTCAATTTTATGTGAAGTTGATACTTGAGAGTCATTAAATAAAAATTTAGTCAAATCAATTAAATTATCTCACAACTCTCAAATATCAATTTCACGTAAAATCGACTGCACCTGAGTTTTTACCTACCATTAAACATAATTTTAGTTTGGTTTAGTAGATAGTCTTTTGTATGGGTTATTGTTATTCTTTTCTCTATGGATTAAATTAATGGAAATTAATATATATAAATACACAATTGTGACTAATATTTAGTGTACATTAATTAATAATTAATTTTATATTGATTTCCTATTTTATTTGAATTCAAGGTCCTATATTTATGTCACTTTTTCTTTTTTTTTCCAAATATAATATATAGTATTTATTTTATTATCTTTGATAAACAAAAATATGTATACTATAGAATAAAGGTTTTAATTAATCTAAATTCAAACATAATTCTTATTGATACACAGTTTTTCAGATATTATACAAAGGAAATAGTTCTTTCAATGTTATTTTTTCCATAGTTAATACTCAAATCTAATATATACTACTGATTAAACAAAATAAGCATATGTCACTCGATTTATTAAATAATATTGTTTTATTAATTTACATTTGTAATATTTAATATCATTTTGATAATAAAATTTTGTAATTATAAAACTAGAAAGATTTGATTTCATATATATCAACATAATACAAGTAATTTTCGTTAAATCAATTTATTAAATAATTAATTTCTTAATAACACAAAAACTCTTGTTATATAAATATTCACTGAAATTTCTGATTATATATAGTATATGCCAATTCTTTTTTTCACTTGCCAAAATTGTTAAATATTCTTATGCTCTTAGATCACCTTCTCTATGGGCCATCATTATTGGCCCTTTAAATAATGAAAAGACAAAAGGGATCATCATCATTGACATTGTGTGCATTGTATTTTTATGAAATTAATTAATATTTAATAATAATGAAGCCATACATTGGAATAGATGATGATGGATTTATAGTGGTGATATAATATTTTATTTTGTATGCTAGTGTTAAAACTTAATGCTTTGTTTGGATATAGAAAAGAAAGTGGAAGGAAAGAAAATGGGAGGAAAGAAAATGAGTGGAAAGAAAATAGAAAGAAAAGTAAAGTTATTTGTATATTGTTTGGATTAAGAGAAAATAGATGGAAAGAAAATAGAAAGAAATTTTTTTTTTGTTTAAATGAAAAGAAAAGTAAAGAGAAAAAAATTATAATAGTATAAAATTACATTAATACCCTTATATATATTATATGTAAATGATAATATATTAATATATTTAAATTATTTTTTTAATAAAAAAAGTGTTTCTAATTATATTTTAGAATTTTAATGTATTATTATTATAAACAATAATATTTTTTAAATTTATTTTTTTTATTTTTTATTAAATATTATAAATTTTGTTTTTAATTTAATAATGGGCATGTTAGTAAATTTGCTTTTACTTTGAAACCCTCAGCAGTTTTCTTCGCAAGTTAGGAAAGAAAACTTGGATGTGGGGCCTACGTTACTATTTTCCTTTTCCATCCAATTTCTGTGCTGATCCAATCAAGGGAAAATTCTATTTTCCTTCAATTTTCCTTCCTTCAGTTTTCTTTCCTTCTAATTTCCATTGATCCAAACATAGTGTAAAACCAAAACAAACAGAAAAACTAAAATAATAACAATAATTGTGAAAGCAAATATAATTAAACGAAAATGTTTGACCAATATTTATTTTATTTAATATTTATTAATTATTATTGGAACTAATAAATACTGACTAAAATAAATTAAAAAAAAATTGTCTCTGTAAAATTAAAATTAAAAGCCCTAGTAGTATTCACCAAAGTTTATTAGGTCAGTGAATTCTCAATGCAACGTTAATTTAGAAAAAGTAAGAAGCACGCACTGAGTTAATAAAGTGAAAGTTGGAGTATTATTTTAATGTCATATCATATAAACTTCACTCAAATGGTTCCCAGAATTTGGCAACAGTAATAATAAAAAAAAAAAGTAAAACAATGCCATTTTTAAAAATATTTTAAGTCAGATTAGTTTATGATAATGATGATTATGTGGAATAGTTCAAGTCATAAAAGTTGAAAATATATCAATTATATATAATAAAATATATAATAGAATACATACGCAATCACACATACATACATACATATTTAATAAATAAACATTAAAAAATAAATGAATTTCGATGTGGAAATTAAATGATCATGATCATTATTATAAATTTTTCTCTATTCAATGAATTTCATTAATGTCTTTAACTGCAGCCTTATAAAGTACGTAAGAGTTAAATAAGGCCGAGACAAGCACATAAAAGTTAAAACCTCAGGGAAGAGAGAAAAAAGATAAGCACATTAAAAAGATAACTATGAAACAGAATCTTTTAAATTGTATATAATATTTTTGGACTCAAAATGTGCATAGTTTATAATTTTAGACTTACAATGAAACTATTATATTTTTTAACTCTTGAGTTTATCTCTCTATACATATACTAACAAAAATATTGTAGAACTCTGATACCTCTTCAAACGTGTGATATATATTGCAATTTTTATTATAAATAAAATAAATAAATTAAAGCTGACACTATCTTTAATTTTATTATTATTCTCCACGTACAAGATTTTTCGACACAAATCTATACAAGTCATTTATATATTCACGCGTGCGTATTTTTTTTGTATCATTATTGTACGTTCTTTTTTGTTTTTTTTTGTTTTTGTTATTGTCGTCACCAACATTCTCTTCATCTTCCATTTTTTTTTTAATTAAAATTTCTTCTCTTCTATCATCAGTTATCTCGTTAATAAAGATAATGAATAATTTAAATTCAAATTGTCAATTGAACTAGAATGAAATTGATTATTATTTTAAATCCAATCAAGTAGCTGAAGTGTGTTCAATTCTAGTTAATTTTTTCGTTAGTAGTTTATAATTCTGTAGGTGAATAATATTTCATCGTTGATGATTTAAATTGAATGTAATGTAAAAGTTTTGTATTTAAAAAAAATATTTTTCTGTTATTTGCAGCAAATTTAGGTGTAATACGAAGATATTTGGATGTAACACGAAGATATTTGAGTGTGTTGTTTAAAATTTTGTTGTGTATGTATGTTGATAAATTCTACATAATTCAAAACTCTTCTTCTCCCTCCTCCTCATTTTCTGCTGCTTCTTCTTCATTTTTATTATCATTTTTTTTCTTTTTTATCTTCTCAAGTTTCTTCTTGTTTTACTCTCTTAAAAAGAATAAAAACAAAAAAAATCAAATAAAGAAGAAGAATAAACACATAGTAGTAGAAAATTACTTAGAAAATGATGAACTTACATTCATTCAATTAAAAGAAGGAAAGAAATAAGAAAAAAAAGGAAGAAAAAAATGCAGCATTAGAGGAAACATTTTTCTATATTTGCAGTAAATTTAGGTGTAACACGAAAATATTTGGGTGTAATACAAAGATATTTGAGTGTATTGTTTAAGAATTTTCGGTGTATGTGTATTGATAAATTTTGCATAATTCAAAACTCTTCATCTTCCTCCTCCTCATCTTCTGCTGCTTCTTCTTCTTCATCATCTTCTTATTTCATATTCTCATAATTCTTTTTGGGAGGAAAAAATCAAACAAAGAAAAAATATATATATAATGTTGCAAAATCAATAGAAAGAGGATGAGAAAAAAATACAGCAACAACAACAGTAATAAAAAATGACGATAAAAATGAAACACGCGAAGAAAAAGAAGGAAAAACGCAAAGAAAAAGGAAAAAAAGAAAGAAGAGAAGGAGAAAAAAAAATACGGAATAAAAAGAAGAACAACGTAATTTTTACGCGTGCGTTATATATAAGTAATAAATTTTGTTAAATTAAGATTAATTTGTATGATTTGTATATAAAAAAAATTGTATATATAGCAGTACTCTTAATTTTATACACGTCCAGACCATCATTTTAATTTAATTACACGCCAAAACTTTAAAAACCTATTATCTAATTTACTAAAAATATATTATCTTGTCGTTTTGCTATTTATCTAGCCAGGTGTTTTTATTTGAAAACGAAAATAGCTTCCTATAATTAATTGCTGAAAGAAACTCCTCCTTCTAAAAGAAATTCAAATGATTGGCAATAGTAGTATTAGTGTGTTAGTTAATAATTAAGTATATCATGGATATTTATTAATGAAATATTTTTCTTTTTGCAAAATTTAACATTATTTTTTGTAAAATGAAAAAGGTGATTTTATACGTTCCTTGTTAAAATATACAAGTAAACATTTTAAAAATAATCATCATTAAAAAATTTATAGAAAAATTTCAAATAAATTGTGTGGTATATAATAATAAAAATATTACAATTAAGGGGGTAGTCCACTGTATTATCCACTTGTATAGTACGAGTGAGGTGCACTAAATACTTCATGTAAATATAAAAAAATTGAAAACTAATTTTTAATTATTTTATTTTATTATAAAATAAAGTATTATCCTTATTTTTGAAAGATTTGATATTTAGAATTAAAATTTAAAATTAAAAAAAATTAATCTCAATATAAAAGATAGTAAGTTACTAATTTTAAAAATTCATATGTTCCTCCTTTTGAAGAAAGAGCAATCTAGAACACACAAAATCCATGATATTGCAATTTTTTTTTTCATCAATCAAAGGATAATATTAAATTGTAACGCATCTTTCTTGAAGGTATATCCGAAGCATCTTTCTTTTGAAATAAAACATGTACCCCAAAAAAAAAATGTGGGTGAGATGTAGCCTTCACTTAACTTATTTACCAATGTGGCCTTTAATTTCAATCCTCAAATTAAATACAAAACAAAAAAGTCTCACATGAATCAAACCTTGTTGTTTTGAAGAACAACTTTAGGGTTTATTTTATTGTCTGATGAATCTACTGGAAACTACACACAATATCACTTAATTGATTTATTAATAGATAATATATCTCTTTTGTTGCCAAATAATTACTACTAATTAATAGGAACCATGTGTGTGAGTATAATTAATTAGTAGGTCCTCTATTTTATTTTAAAATTATTTAATGATGAGAAATTTAAACACCACAAGTAATTAATTAATAAGGTAAGAGGTGATGAGTATATGAAAATATTTAATAACTAAAAAATATTAGACAAAAATAATTAAAATTTATTTTATTTAATATTTATTAAAAAATAAGTTTTGACTATTTTTTTTTTATTTCCCTAACATTACCGTGATAAATAATTCAAACTTCATTATCATAAAAGAAAATAAGGCCATATAAGATAGAGTTAATTGAAAAAAAATAGTCATATTGTCTCTTATTAATCATCCATTCAAATTTTATTTTAAAATTAAACCATCAATTTGAACACCTAATATTTTTGTCCTGTAACAAAAGTTTATTAGTAATTGTATAAAAAATATTTTAATTTGTTGTTTTAATAAACAAAAAAATTGCGATAATAAAAATTAATTTGAATTAGTCAAATAATTATTTAGTTCACTCATTCATTTATATAAGTGTCAAAAATTTAAATTTTATCTTTTATATATATATATGATAAAAAATAAATATTAAAAAAGTGCAATAACAAGGATGATAGACGTTAGTCCCATTAATTTAGCCACACAAAAATAGAAAAGTAAGAATAATTTTATTTACAGTAATATAATAAAAAAATATCAAATATCAAATATATTTTTATACGTGATAGACTGATAGATGAGAAAAAAGTATAAATTAAAAATTATTCTTTATTATAACTAATTACCTTGCACAGTATTATTAAAAATAGAGAGGGAAAATTATAAACTAAGACGGTTATATCTCTTCATAAAAAATAAAAGAGGGGATGCTTGCTCCTTTTATGCAATACGAAATTAATGTATAGTGTATGCTAAGCGAGGACAAATATTATCCATAAAAATTTTATTAGGACAAAGGATTCATTTCATCAATAGGACAATGTAAACAAGATAAGAGGAAAGTCGTCACTGTTAAAATAGTGAAAGTTTAAACGTCAAACATGAAGAAAAATTTGTGTTTTTGACGGATTAATCCTTAAAAAAATATTAATAAAATATTTTATAATAAAAAACGTAGATAAATTAGTTTAAATTAAAATTTTTATTTTAATTATAAAGATTTATTTAGAGATAATGTATTTATATTTATTATCGTAAAAAATTTTATTAATATTTTATTTAAAAAACTAATATATCTAAAGTGTAATTCTTAGAGACTTATTTTTCCTTGTTTTTATTCCTTAACCTCTTCTAGTTATTTGTATGCTCACATTAAGATTAGGGCTGGTAATATATATTTTATCCGTGAATATTTAATCTAGACCAATCTGTTTAGTAGGGTTATTTACTTTACTCATTGTGAATAGGATAAGATAGGATACGAATTTGTCTGCAAATAAGGTAGGGTACGGGTTTAGAGTATATCCTACCCTATCCTACCCTACTCAATTATCCCGCGTAACAGTTTCATCTTTGGCGGATTATAGTGCATGGAGTTATTAATACATAACTATGGAAGGATGGGGAGGTATTTGTCCTTTACTAGGTCATTCATATGCAGGGTATTAGGGCTGGCAATATACATCCTACCCGCAGGTACCCAACCCAGACCAACCCGTTCAGTAGGGTTGTCTACCTTATCCGCTGCGGGTATGGTAGGGTACGGATTTAGGGTATACCCTACCCTACTCTATTCGCACCCTTAATATATTATATAATATATATGTAAAAGTTATGTATGTAGTGAAGAAAGTGAGTTTTGTACTCACAATCTTCTTCTTATAAAAACTTGAAATAATCACTGATGATCATATTATTTGTAATTTTATGTTGGATTTTTTTAAGATTTTATTGTTTTTAATTTTAATTTGAACTTAGTTTTTAATTTTCTATTTTATTAATATGTATAAAATTTGGAATTGTTGAATTTTATATTTGCTTAAAAATCTTTTATTTTGCTACGGATAAGGTCGGGTAGGGTAGGGTTAGAACTTTAGGGTGCGAGTAGGGTTAGGGTTGAGAGATTCTCAACCCGCGAGTAGGATAGAGTAGAGTTTTAAAAAAGTTTTCAACCCGCATATAGGGTTAGGGTAGAGTCCAAACCCTACTCTACTCTATCCATTGCCAGCCTTAATTAAGTCCACACATACTTGTATGATATCCCATCTATTTATCCATCTATAATAATAATAATAAT
>NC_029779.3:47501426-47514331 GCF_000817695.3 Arachis duranensis
TATATAGTAACAAAAATAGGCGCTAATATATTTATTAACAATTAAATATTAATTATTTTATATTTTATTTTTACAAAAATCTTATAATTTATTATTATAATATATAATATTATTGATAAATATATAATTGTAAAAAATAAATTAACAAAATTAAAAAAAATAGTGGCTGCTATCATTATCAAAAATCTGTCGCTAAAACTAATTTTTTTCGTTACAATAACTTTTTTACATAATAAATGCATAGTATTTTTTTAAACGTGTGAAAGTGAATAGTAATTAACTCTAAGAAAATATATTTTATTTTTGTTTTCTAATTAATTTGTTTGAACTTATAGAATCCGCCGACCAAAGAAACGAAAATAGTTTGTTTTATTCTTTCAACCAATTTTGATAATAAAATGAAATGAGCTTTCTATTGTTGGGGGACAACCCTGGTCCAACACCCATGCTATTGGAACAAGTGGATACAACAAGACAAATTAACCAATAAATTTTATGAAATTGATAATCACTTTAATCTTATCGTACCTAATTGTACTCCTTAATTTTATAAGCCTTATTGGGTGTCAAAGTTAGTGTTAAGCTTAGATCCGAATCAAATTAAAGTCGATATTATCACATGCTACACAAATGAATTCCATCTCATTGGTGCATTATAATTATTATCACTAAATATAAGATGGTACTAATATTTATTTATTTAAAAATATTATTTATATATTAAAATCAACTACTAAATATTTTTTAAAAAGTAAATCCTACCCCTTTGTACTAATAAATATTATGTGGAGATCTCTACATAATTTATTATTATTACTATTAGTACTATTTAAAATAAATAGTTCCATGTTTTCAAAAGAATTTTTATAATGATTAAATCTTATGGATAAAAGTTAATTTTAATATACTTTAAATTTTTATATATAGATAGAATCAGTCATTTTTTAACTATGGACCGAGTATAACAACTCTATACATAAATTTGTTAATAAAAAATGAAAAATATTTTATTAATAAAAATCTCAAACCCATGAATTAAGAATGAGAAGTTTTTTAATACTCAGATTAAAATTAAAATAACCATTTAAAATAATAAAATAAAATATATTTTGTATACTCTAATAAATTCTAGCTAGTAATTTAATTAATTGATTATCAGATGGATTGTCAATAGATACTCAACTTTTTAATCAATAATATTGAGTTTAAATTTTAATATGAAAGATAACTTGTATTAAGAAAATTATACCCCGTATAAAATTGTCATGCTCAAATAGAATTATTTTTACTTGGAGTTTGGAGAATATCCGTGTCTTCAAGGGAAATAAAAATAAAAATTAAACTAATTACTTTTATTATTTCCAAGATGCTCTTCATTTAAGTACATACAGAAAAAATTTCAAATATTTTTAAAATTTTGATATTTCAATAAATTTTAATCGTTAATCTCAATTAATAAAATATATATAATATATATTAATTAAAATTAACTGCTAAAATAATTAAAATGCCGATATTTCAGACACCTTTAAAAATTTTTCTATAAGTAATACATGCAAAGCATTAGATTTTTTAGGATAGAATTTAATAAGTACAATTGATCAATGGTCACGTGAAGCTTCATCATATATATATTCTTCTAAGAACCTAGGTTAAACTAACCCTATACTATAGTGGAATATTAAAGTGAAAATTCCACCATATATTATTCTTTTTTGTGCACCAGTTGCATTGCATTTCTTTTCAGCTTGGTTTAGGTCCAATAATGTGTGGTTACTAGCTGAGTTTTTAGGGTTCCAAAGGCAAATAAGGGACCATATATATAGCTAGGGTTAAGATATTATTTGAGCCATGTTCAATGTTCCAAATCCAATACCAATACCAATACCATTATATTTAGAGAGAAAGCATTTTTTTTTTCAGTTCCACCTTGATAAAGTTTGTGGCATTTGAAGCAATATTTTAAGGTAGTCACTAGAGAGGTAGGTATAAATGGTGGGTCCAAAACCTATTATCATGAAATCATAAAAGGACGGCTAAGAATTTTGCACTGTTTCCTCCCAACAAGGATGGAGAATTTATTTATTTATTTATTTATTTTCAAATTGAATTGATATCAAGAATATTTGCTTATCCGATCCTTTGAAATTAAATATGATTTTTAATGTAATGATTATTATATGTTTAATTTAGACCATATATATTTTGTAAATTTGAAGAAGAAATTGATTTGTAAGCTAAGATAAGTTTCTTCTTATTGATTTGAGTTTAATTTTTAAAATTTTATTTTGATTATTAATTAAATATTGAGAAAATTAAAACTTAATAGCAATGGAATCCAACAAGTCACAAGAGCTTTATCTTATTATATATCACCTTCTGTTAAAAAGTACTTTTGGTTTGACAAATTAACTAATAAACATAAATATGTTATTAACAATATTTCGTGATGTCAAATTAATGAATAGATCAAATTAAAAATTCACAAGCAATGACAAGAAGGCCGTATTGAAAGCCTAGCTAATTGGAATTGTCTCTCAAGACCAATACATTAGAAATTTGCAAATATTGGGAAAAAATTACAACATATTTATACCGATCATTAGGATGAAAATGAAGTACAAAGGGTAGCATTGCGGCAAGACACATGACACAATCAACAAGAACCGCCACAACAGGCAGAAAAACGATATGTTGTAGGCTTTCAATTTTGGAAGATTTAATTATCCTAAAATTTTATTAAATTTGTAATTAAATTATTTTTATATAAAAAATATTAAAATGAATAGAATATTCTTTTTAAAAAAATATTTAATTAGTTCTAATATTTTTTATACTGACAAAAACCTAATTACAAAAATAAAAATAGTGTAAAGATTTAATTAAAAAAATTATATATGAAGATATAGTTATAAATTTGATAAAATTATAAAATTAAGAGAATAATTAAATTATTTAGAATATAACTTTTAATTTTCAGAATTGAAGGCAAAAAAAGAGGATACCTTTCACAAAGCAATTATCTTTTATTTCAGAAGTTTTTTCTTTTTCCAAGTCATGCTTACATAGAAATATCATTTGTTCTCTTTGCTTAGAAAAAATTGTCTAAAGATGTCTAATTAAGATATATAGTCTTAGAGTGGTATTGCTTTATTTTATTTCCCTCTTTCTGTAATTAAAATAAAAAAAGGCAAACATACTTATAAAATAAGGAATCAGGAAAAAGTCATAAGTTAAAAAAAGGTCAGAGAAATTGAATGGAAAAAGTCATTGATTTACTTCATTTACTTAAATCGGAGGAATGAACTTGATTTGAGTTCATTTATCCCATCCTTATTGAGCTAGGTTTGAGCTTGGTGGTTTATGTAAACTATGATATATTATTTTTTATTTTTTTTGTTTTAATTTTGAGTGTTAATTATGAGACAAAATTAATTTTTTAACATAATTTTATTTCAGTAATAAAGAATAATAAGAAAATGACAAAAAAATTTATTAAATTACCTTAATTCAACTTTTCTATTAAAATCTAACAAAACCATCAATACTTTATGGAGTTAGAAATTTAGTAACTAAAGACTTGGGGGGAGTTAAATAAAATATTAGAGAGAGACAAAAAATATTTATATAATAAAATAAAATTTTAAAAAGAGTTAAATTGAAATTTACATATAATTTATATATAAAAATTAAAATTAAAAAAAGCTATTACTCCCTTTTGTCATTATGTGACTATGCTCCTGATAAAAACATAATAATTTATATTTTTTATTAATTTAAATTTTTAAAAGAAATAATTTCGTGACAGGAACTATTTTTATAAAATAAAGTTCAAAATTTTCACACCTTCAATGTAATAATAAGTCAAGAGCTTGAAAATTTGAACTTCCATCTCAATAATTAATTTCAATGAAATTAGAAATACTAAAAATGAAAAGCTTTTCAAACTTGAATAATTAATTTTAAGCAAACTATATGTTGGATGGAGTCAATAATAAACTTTACTTTTGGGAAAAATATACCAACTTACCGTTTTACCCTTCAAACAAAGTGTTTTTTGTTTTTTCCTGTTTCACATCCTTGTGAATAAAAAGACAAAATAAATGCAAGTTTCATGGTTGTTAGAGATGAGATATATCTTATCCCTGTAAACCGCACGTTCACACCTCAAAAGAAGTAGAGTAGCTAGCAGACAAATTAAATTGGGAATGGGAAATATGAATATAAATATATGAACATTATGGATTTATGGTCCATGAACAACTACCCTTACCACACCATTCTAACTTTCAACTACATAGATTAATTGATATCCCACCAGTATTAATTATGTTTGGTTAATAATGTGTGGCCAAACATGTTCTAAACAAACCCATGGCTGTGGGAGTAGTACCCGTTTTTTCAAACATATATAGATATAGATATAGTTAAACATATATATTTTATGTGAAGACTTATAAATTAAATATTTTAAAAGATGGTGTCTATAATAAAAATTATTATAGTAGTTATTGTATTATATATATACTTGTTTGAGTATCATTAAATTGATAGAAAATAATAAAAAATATTTTTTTAATAAAAAATATTTTCTTTTAGTTTTTAATAAATTTAATAAATTTTAATAGTAAAAATAAAAATATTAAAAAATTTAAAAAATTTAAAAAATTATAATTTACATCTTTTTTAAAAGAAATTTTTTTCTAAATAAAAGATGTTTTCACATAATAAATAAACGAAAAAAAAGTGCTTCTATCTTGTTATACCAAAACATAATTGATAAATAAAAATATCTTTTTACATGAGATATCCAAACATAAAATTATTTTTACTTTACTAAAAGGTCTTTAAAAAAAATAACTCAAATTTTTTTTTAAATTTCACCCAAACAAGTTCTATATATATAATTTTGACAATATTTAAAAAGTTTTTTAAATTAAAATTTAAAAATTAAAATATTTTTAAATAATAAAAACCTTATTACTTTTAATTTTAATAATGCTTTTTAAATGTTATCGAATTTGTATAACCATCATAACTACTGTAATAATAGCTATTATAGTATGTACTTATCTAAAATAGTCAATACATGTATTTCTTTCTATCAACTTAAATTTTTGAAAGAATTGATTTTATAATATAGTATCAAAACTCCAATAATCAAAAGATCTATAGTTAAGTTCAATCTATTTGAGCAAATAAAAAAAAGTATAAGGCATAATAAAAAAATGTAAAAAATTTAAACAAACTAAAAAAAACTCTTATTTAAACGACATATTAGATATATAAGTATTTATATGTCTCTTTATATTAATTTAGATTTCTAGAAGAAATTATTCATGACAATATTTTAGTAATATCTCATCATGTAATAAGAACTTCTAATAATTATAAAATACATAATTTTTTGTAAATATTTTACTTTAATCTTTTCTACTTTAATTTATAATTATGAAAAAGGAAAATAGATATCTATTTTCTATTTGCAAGAATTCATATATATATAACATTTAAGATTTATCTTTCTCTTTTTGTTTTGATTTTGATTCACTACAAGAAAATCGCCAATTACTATCGAATTTACTATTAGATATGGCTATTAAATCCGCGGATAATAATGTTACCATCGAATAATATCTGACAGTATAAGTGGCGCCAAAAATCTTTTACTGACAGATTATTTCATCTGCCAGTACCTTAACGTCAGACTTACCGTTGGTGTATTTCATGTAGCCGTATAATTCGAGAACCGTTAGATTAATCTGACGATTACTTTGGCCCTTTAATATCTTTTAGCGCTACCTTACTATCGGAATTTTTTGCCAATAAATCCGACAATCATTTTTTTAATTTATTTTTTTACTCAACCAAGCCACACTTAGTAGCAATGAATAACTTATTTTGTTATAACTTTGGTTAACAAGATTAATATATCGAATTTCAAAATTAATTACCAGAAATAAATAAATTATTTATTTAAAAGAAGCATGAATGAATATAGTAAAATGTCACAAAACTAAAAAAAATAGAAAATCAGAATTGGAAAAAATTTATTGACTCCTTACACCCTACAAACTACCGGTAGTCGTCATCGTCATCCTCACCGTCGTCATTGTCCTCGTCCCCCTGCTAGGGCAAGCGGAATGGGTGCTGAAATCAGTTCCTTACCAACAGCGTGGCCGCCGGCCTCACCAGCGACGCTACTTCCAGCTTGCATCTGAGCAGCGTACACCTCCATCTCCTCCCATAATTGCTCTACCCGCTCCAGCCTCTGACCGAGTTCGAAGCTTATACCTTTGATCAGCCTGTTCCTATGTCTGGTGAAGCCCCTGCGTGAGCTTTTGAACTTCCTCCCTCAAATCCACAACTATCTAGGGATTGGAAGGATTGGTAGCAGAGGCAATGGCAGATGAAGCCGTCAATCCGGATGAGCGAAGACTACTGGCAAAGAATGAACCTAACCCAAAGCGGCAATTCTTGTGAGGTTTAGAGGCGGTCTAGCGCCAAACTGCATCTGGATCCACCGCTGAGGTCTCTGAGCTGGGTCCGCCGTCCCTAGTAGTCTGTTGAGATTGTTGTGTCGCGACCTCCAAAGCCTGCGTGTATTGTTCCTGTGTCCCACACGTTGTGATTAGGATAACGCGTAATTGACTTTAAAGTAAAACAAATTAATTTCAAAACTTAAAATTAATTGAGACTCGTATAATGGGCCGCAGACTGCTAGTCAACGAATCTCTCCTTGTTCGCCTTCAATGTATGTATATACTTGAAGGTCTCCGCAAGTGTGGCCTCACAATCCAAGGACTTAGAATACACCAATTCAATCCAAACAATAAGATTTAAGCCATCAAACAACTAATCAGCAAACATTATTTGTGAAAATTAATAACAACTGACGAGTATTACTAACTTAAACTACTTACCAGTTGGGTCTTCGTATTCATGAAGGTCGTCGACCCACCGGTATACCTGGACGAGCTTGGTGAAGCCTTGTTGGTGACGTCTGTCAGACGACGATGCTTGAATCCCTCCTTTATAGCAAAATGGTTGTCCATCTTCCTCTTGATGTTTGAATGGATCCAAGTCACTAGGTGCAGGTGCCCGTGACGAAGATCGCTCATCATCTGCTAAAGGCGCTTGGCTGCCCGGTGGTCGAAAATCTTGCGGATCAAGATAGAGTGCTCCTGATCCCAAGTAAATTTCAACTACACATAGTGATTCAATATTACATAATCAAATTAAAATACAATTTACATATAGTTAATTAATTGACCAATTGAAAATCATACCGCCCACTTCTAGAACCAGCAGTCTCTAAGGTCTATGGGACCTGAGTATAGCTCGGCCACATGTCGTCGTACATAGACCTGATGACCTCAGTGATCTTCTGTGTGTAGGCATTATTCTCCAGAGCGAACCTATCAATTAAAAAACTTAAATTAGCAATCACATACAACTTTAACAATTTCAAAATAGATTATAATACAGATTAAAACGATTAAAATACATGAGTACTCACGCCTTGTAGCCATTGGGTCAAATCCTTATCCGGTGCACGGGTGGTGGTGGCGGGGCACTGGATGAGACAGCCACTGTGGGATCTTTCGCTGATGTTCCTGTAGAGGGGGCATAGTAGTAGGAGACACATAATTAAGGTTTGGGACCATCATGAACTGCTGGTCCGATGGTGCCGTCTATGACGTTACAGGGGTCAACAGAGTGGTTGGGGTAGAGGGCAATGATTAGACAATCCTTGTGGATTCGGTGGAACCCCACGCTTGGCCACGTCCACGTGACCCACTCAATCGACCTCTGTTACCTGTCGTCATATCTGTAAAAAGAATATATTACTAACACTGACAAAAACACAATTAATTTCACCAATTCTACTAAACATACATATTTAAGTCTAATTTTTCAATTTCGCTCAAAAACTTATAAAAATTTTAACATAATCTTCCTTAAAATTTAGATTTTTTCACCCTACAGGAGTTTCATCCAACATATCCGACATTCGGATTTCAACAAATTTGCAACGATGTAAGTATTCTTTTGATATATCAATTTCTACAAATTTAGTATATTCAACATAAAATCAGCAACATTTCACATCAATTCAGTAATTTCGGCAAGAACGACACAAATTCAATTTCACATTAACTAGTTAATAAACATTCATCGTTCCAACGTTTGAATTGGTTTAATTATAAAGTAATTAGGATTAATTTCAAAAAAATTGGTTTCATTCCTCCCTACCCTTTTGTGCCAGCAATTATCAAAGAATTTTTTGGAATATTATGTCTTTGAATGGAGAATATAAACTCAATCTTTAAAATATCATTGTGCGAAAGAGATATGTGAATTTCTAAATCCATTAATAATGTGAGATTAATTAGCACATGACCTTGTGTGTAGCATTACTATTTACCCATATGGGAACACAAATACCATGTGTTTCATGGATGAATTATTTTATATTTATTCAACTCAGTTGATAATAAGTGTAAACAATAATATTTAAAAAAAACCTTTGCCAAAACTATAAGAACATACATTTCTATAAGTAGTTTGTGCACATAATATTAATCCAATCACTAATCTAATATCAATGTATAGTTGTATGTTGGTCTATAAAAAGGTGAAGTTAAATACTTATTTGAAAAATAGTATAAAACTAATTGCTATACCAAAATGACAAGTTAAATAAATTCGTCGGATTAAATAATTTCAATCTAGAAACTTACTATAGTGACTCAATAATAAGTTAATAATTAATTATGATATTATAAATTTTTGTATAAAAAAGCAGTCAAATTTGATATTCATGGATAATTGTTGACTAATTGTCTAATTCTAATTCACAATTTCACAAATTATTATATAGATTTTGATGGAACACGTCAACTAGTAACCAATTATTTATATGGATTTTCATGGAACACATTCAATGAGTTTACAATTATCCAAACAATTAAAACATTTTCAACAATTAAACAGGTAAGAATTAAACATCATTTAGACAATTTCAATATCACAATTCATTAAAATCGACAATAAAATATTAAATTTCCACACAATCAAATAAGTTTCAATCAATTTTAATAACAATTTTCAATAATTCAGTTTAATTTTAAACACTTTCAGCAATATAATACAAACTAATTCATTTACTAACAAAAAATTAACATATAACTAACCTAACTTAATTAAAACCTAAAAAAATTAAAGAAAAATTAAACTAAAACCTGTAGAAAGGACAGGGGAGGGAGATGCAGAACAGAGAAGCAGTGGTGGTGTTTGGCTGGGGGCAGCAAGGTGTGGTTGGAAGACGGCAACAGCAGGCGGCGGACGCTTATCAGCGTCGCGGCTGGTACAATGCGGGGGAAGGACGTTGGGGATGACATTGAGGGAGGGAGACGCGGCGGCAACTGACCGAGGCCAGCAGCGGTGGGGTTGGTGGTGGAGGCTGAAGAGAGAAAGGGAGAAGAGAGTTTAGAGAGAGAAGGTGTTTTCGAATTAAACAGGAGAGGGTTTGGTCTTTCAATTTTATGGCACACTACTATCGGATATCGTGTATGTCACCAAAACGCGGCGTTTAACTAAACTGGATTACTGTCAGATTTATCCGATGGTAAAATTTACGCAAACTTTCGTGCCTATTTCACACTTTTTTTCTTCAATTATTACCCACAAATTTACCGTCAGAACATCCAATCTGCTAGTAAAATTTTGATGCAACAAATTTTGCGTCCGATGGTAATATTCAACGCTAAATCTATCGGTAAATTCAACGATATTCGACGAATTTCTTGTAGTGATTTGTATATTACCATATCTATCTTATTTAATATTTTTTCATATTTATATCTTTAATTTGTCCTGAGTTGTATCCATGTTTAGTTAAGAATAAATAATTACATGCTTAATAAATGAAATGATCATAAAGTCCATAGATAAGTTAATTTGTATTTTTTTAAGGGCAATTTACGTAATTAAAACATTTAGAAAAAAACTTATCAAATTATAACTTTTTGAAATACCAGACGCAATTGCAAATTTTTTATTTATATGTAACCGCTATATTTTGTCGCGGTTTACGTTGAATTGCTACAAACACATAAACCGTTACATCCTATAGTGGTTTAGGAAAGAACGGCGTCCATAAAAAAATTGCGATAATTTGTTTCTTACTCTAACAAATATGCAAACGAATGATGAATGTGAGCTCTTAACAATAGAAAGATAACTCCATGATTTCTGAGAAATTGAGTTGTTGAGTTTGAATCCAATTATATCTGCTATAAATTCTTCATTAAGTATTATCCATTGAGTTATGTTAATGTTTTTAGTTTTATTCCATTATGCCTCCAATTGTAAGTACAATCGGAGAAATTTGTATTTTTATATATCATCATTGTTCCATCTTGTTTGGTACTTCAATTGTAACTTTTTCTCTTGATAATGGCCTCAATCTTCTATCCATTTCGTTTAGATCAGATATACAAATTTTTTTTATTATTTTTAGTATTCTCTCTCATATTTTTATTTTTATGTTTTTTATATAATATATGTTGTTGGTTTTATGAAATTTTTATTTTTTTATCTGTATGAATTTTTTTTTCTATTCTTTGATGTACTCTATTTTCGTTTTGTATAAAAAAATTATTTTGGTGGAAACTCAGTTGCAGTCGACTTCACATGAAGTTAATACCTGAGAGCCGTTAGATTATTTGACTAAATTTTTATCTAACGACTCTCAAGTATTAACTTTACGTGAAGTCGACTTCACCTGAGTTTTCACCAATATGAATTATGATCCTATCCAAAAGTCTAAAATAAATGAAAAACTAATCATAAGTAACAATAGAATCACACATAATGAAAATTTATAGTTTAAAATAATACTAAATCAAAGAGTACTGGTAATACTAAAAAATTATAGAATATTTTTTTTTCAAATATAACAGTACATTAACTTTAACTTTTCTAAATTTTATAATGTCAAACAAAAAAAATATAAAAGTAACTTCAATTGTACTTACAATTGGAGGCATAATGGAATAAATTTAAAAACATTAACATGATTTAATGGATGATACTGTATGAAGAATAATTTATAGTACATATAATTAGATTCAAACTCAACAACTCAACTTCTCGAAATTATGACGTTATCACTCTATTATTAAGAGCTTACATCTATCATTTATTTGTATATTTGTTAGAGTAAGAGATAAATTATGGTGTCGTAGTTTTTTCATGGACGTCATTCCTTCCTAAACCGCTACAAATTATCAAATTACAGTGGTTTATGTGCTTACAGCAACTCAACGTAAACTGTATCAGAGTGCAGCGGTTTACGTACAAAACTAATCGGTGTCAGAATATTACGGTTTATATATAAATAAAAAAATTACAATTGTATCTGATATTTCGAAAAATTGTAATCTGATAAATTTTTTCTTTAAATATTTTAACTACGTAAATTACCTTTTTTTTAATTTTTTTACCTAATCATTTAAATAAAAAATAAACATATATACTAAGAGGGTTCTTTAATGTTGTGATCATGTTTGGGGGTGGCATGAAGTAGAAAGTTAACGAAATTGCTAGACATATTTATTTGGCCACCACTCAATTAATGTATAAAGATCCATTTACCTCTTTACGTGAATCAATTAATGTTGTCACTTGCAACCTCTATGCTTGTGCCTCTCCGTTTTGGAAGAAAGCCAATTAAACACTTTCAAGTGTTCCAATAAAAAGCCTTTAAAGATACAAACCCTATTATTGCTATGGATGCCTTTAATATGGAAGAACATGAACATGTGCATAGGGTATTTCATTTCATGTGTAACATGTTACTTGGTTGAATGCAATTGGTTAATTCAAGTTCCTTTATTTGAGACAAAATAATGGTATAGGGCATGTCCTTTAATTTATTACAACTTTATATGTCACTTCGCTTAAACCTAAGTGGAAGGTCATATTTCAATTTTTAATAACCGATTTAAATTAATTAAGCGGTGAATTTATTCGTCTATAAAAATAAATTTTTTAATTAAATAAAATTTAAATTTATGATAAATTAAAGATTAGGTTTAAAAGTTTAAGTTTGAAAGTTTAACCTAGCTAGGTTTAAAATATTGATGATCGGCTGAAAATTAATTTTTTTTTTATTGTTTACGGTATATTTTAATTTGACAGATTAAAGATTAAATTTTTTTTTAAATATATCAAAAATATTGATGTTTCAATTATTTTAATAGTTGATTTCAATTAATATATATTATATATATTTTTTATAATTTAGATAAACGATTTAAACAATTAGAACACCAATATTTCTGGTATATTTAAAACTCTTCCTAAACTTTAAAATAGGTATAGGCACATAGTAAATAGTATTAGTTTCTTTCTACACATATATCCAATAAGATGGTTAGTATGTTAATTCATGCACTTTTATTATATAAGCCAATGTGTCATTTTCCTTGGGTTTCTCTCGAGGCTTCGAGATATGCTCTTTTCTTTTTCAGTGACAAAAAAGAAACAACAAAGTGTGTATGGTTGGCATAAGTAAAATAAGATTTAAATTTGTCCACATAAATTATTTACTAGACTACTAGCTAGAGTCATCATCGTATATATTTTTATTATTGAATTCAAAGTGAAAATATATCTAATTTTTGTTTTTTGAAATAATTCACTTAGCTTTATTAATTCTTCCTTTTTTTTCCTTCAAAAAGAAAAAAAAATTAATATACATGTGAGAGAGGGAATGACCTTTAATTTGGAAAGAATTTTTAGATACGAAAATTTTTAATTAAATGTTAACTAAGGTTATTTGTTAATTTTTTTCATCATTTTATATACTATCAGATATAAAAAATATATATAATTAC
>NC_029779.3:47514379-47516556 GCF_000817695.3 Arachis duranensis
TATAATTACTCATATTTTATTAATATTATTTTTCATTATAAAAATCCGAATGATAATATCTATGATCTAATTATGTTTAAAATATTCTAAGAGGCCCTCTCATCAATTATTATGTTCTTGTTTATTATTTACCTATTCATTATTAGAGTGAGTTTACCCTCTAAATTCACACTTGGGATTCTTTTAATAGTTTTACTTAGATTCATTATTTGTTTTATGTCTTATATATAAAAGAAAGAAAGGGATGGCAGTATATGCAGCCAAACTCATGCATGTGATGATGATAAGATGTAAGAAATTAAAATTTCAAATCCATTATGTTTTGTCAAATTTCCAATCAACCTTTAGGATTAACATCAAAGTAGTTGCTTCATATCCTAGGTAAATGCTGTCCAGTTTTTAGTGTAGAATTTGTTTTTGTAATCATTTTCTTTACATATTAAAATAATTCTTTTTTATTTCAATTGACTATGATATATTAATAAACATTAATCATTGCACATCTTATTTAATAATAAAAAAATTAATTATTCTGTTAATTTTATAATTTTATTAAATTTATAATTAAATTTGTTAAATATAAAAATTTAATTATAAATTTAATGAAATTATAAAAGTTAACAGAATAATTAAATTTATAAAAAATTAAATTACTTTGACAAATTAAAAATTAAGTACAAAATACAAATCACATAAAGTCATAACTGAATTTTAAAAAGAAAATTATCCTTTTAGCCTACACCAATTAGAGAAAAAAGATTAGAAGTGGAGCAGAACCAATAATTTAACCTAGTAACAAAATTTTGAGTAGGGACCCATAATTTTAGGAGAAAAAAACAAAAGTTATGGTAATTAATCAGAACTCAAAACCTTATCCTAACTGCAATGTTGGACCACATATATATGCTTTACCTTTATGCTTTACCTTCCCAAAATTAACCAAATAGGTTACAATGTTTTTCAAGGAATTATTGAACACGTAACCAAAAACAGGTGTCATATCAAAAATAACAAGCTTCAAAGGTGTTGTGTTATGATAGGCTCATTTTCAAAATCTGTCAGTCAATTATGTGAAAAATGAGAGCAAACAAAAATTTTTTTGACTCTTCTTTTGAATTGAACCATGCATTTTTGAGGGCATGCTTAATTAGTTATATCAAGGATAAATTTTTATTTATGGGATATTCTTAACATTTGAAATTATTACATACTTATTATAAAATATTTAATTAAATTGCATTTTATGTATTTCTAAATTCTAATTAAAGTTATACAAATTAGTATTTTATGTAATAAGTTTTATTTTATGTATTTCTAATTAAAGTTATATAAATTAATATTTTTTGTAATAAGATTTATATTTCACTAAAATAGAATTTTATTTTACCAATAAATAAGGTATAATTTACTCAAATATTTTATGAGTGTACAACATTTTTTTTTAATTCATATAACATTATGTATGTATATGTATTATGTATGTATATATGTATACTCTTGTTTTTATTCTCTGATTGCCCATTGAAATTTTCATACACTTCCAAAATGAACAACCTAACTAGCTACCTTAAAAGGGTTCATCCTAAGTGGCTTTTTCCTCTTAGATATTTTATCCTAAGTAGGTTCCTATATGAGAGAAATATTGTTTGTCTCTATCAAGGAAAAATAAGTCATTAATAGAAAAAAATTGAATTTTTTTTAAATATTCAATTCTTAGAGTATTAATATTTTAATCATTTTAATAATTAATTTTAATTAATATATTATATATTTTTATAATTAAAATCAACCTTTAAAATTACTGAAACATTAATATTTCAAAAACATTTAAAATTTTTCCAAAAGTAATATCCAAGCATTTGACAGAAGATAATAACGTCTATAGCCACTAGAAAGCTCTTGTCTATTCTATAAAATTACAAAGGTTTTAAACTTTTAATAGTAACATTGGTTAAGGAGGCGAAAATGAAAAATGTTGTTTCTATGTATTAATGATTTAATGTTCAAAAGCAGTTAGATATAGTTGGGCACTTGGGCCTCTCTGGGGTCCTACATTGCCGTACCATTGACTGCAGGGTTGAAAAGCGCACGGATATTTTAATTTGATGAGGATATTTATTAGTTATATAATTATATTATTTTATAAGTCCTTAATTTAATTTAATTCTTGAATTCTA
>NC_029779.3:47516561-47518131 GCF_000817695.3 Arachis duranensis
TAAAAAATATTTTTTTTGAATTATTTTTAAAATTAAATTAAATCAATTTAATTTTAAGATAATATTATAATTTATTTGATTTAATATTATTAGACTGCAACTATTCGTACTTTTTATAATAAATTATAGGTTTAATTATTCTGTTGGTCCTATAATTTCGCAAAATTTTTAATTAGGTCCTTATATTTTTTTTTTTAATTGAGTCCTTACACCAAAATTTTTTTCAATTAAGTCCCTATCGTAACAAAACTGTTTGATTTAATAGAATATTCCATTTCTAAATTGAATATTCCCTCAATTTTTTCTAAATTCATAAATTGTGTCTCCCTTTTTATTTTGAGAAAGAGAAAATTAACTCTTTGCTCTTCTTCCACCTTTCCGTCTCCCTCCTCTGCTCCTGCTTCTCTCTCTCTCCTTCATTCCTCCCACCTCTACCGCACCCCTTCTTTCACTCCAATTCCACCACCGACCACCTTTCCTTCCACCTCCCAAACTCGATTCAATGACCAGAAATACAAGGGGTTGAAAAGAAGAAGGAGTTAGAGAAACTGCGGGTGAAAGAGAACATTCGATGGAAGTTAATCGTTTTGAAAAAGTTCATAGATGTTGATGCGGCTGAGTGTTGGTGATGCTGGCGATGAAGAAGGTCCAAACCCATGCGTTTTTTACTGAAGAAAAGCTCTCGAAACTATGCTGAGATTTTCACTGAATAAAAGCTCCCAGATCTGTTGCGTTGACTTTTGAGACGGCCTCCAACACCGTCACATTCGGCTTCTCCACCTTCTCAGATCTGTTGTGTCGATCGAACAGGAGCATCGTCGAATCTTTGTTCCACCACCCTTCACGCCTCAAGAGAGAGAAAGACAATACGACAGAGAGACCACAAAAGAGATATCACATTGCGAGGAGCAAGAAAGGTGTTGAGGAAGAGCGAGGCGACGAAGGGTGACACAGCTACTGCCATCGTTGTTGGAAGATGTTATCGACGAGCTGCTTCCTTTGTGTTTATTGTCGTTGTTTGCCGTCTCAGATTCAGCCTCCGTTCTGCTTCATTTTGCTTTTACTTTTTCTTATGTTTCATTTTACTTTTGCTTCATTCTCCTTCGGCTTCATTTTGTTTTTGCTTCATTATACTTCTATTTTTACTTCTATTTTTGAATTGATTTTACTTCTGCCCAATGATTATGTTAAACAAAATTGATTGTGTTAAAAAATTCTGATTATGAATTTTGATTATGTGTTTTGTTTGTAATTAAATGATTATATCATGACAAAAATTTTATTTCTGATCATACTAAAAATTAATTATGGCAAAAAATTTAGTTTTAAATTTGTGTTGTATGACCATTTTTGCTATAAAAGAATGGAACTTATTGGTAGAAGAAGGGTGAAAACAGAAAAAGATGACGAGAAGATGATGGAAGTGAGAGTGAAAGAAAGAAGAAAAGGGGTAAGGATAAATTATTAAATTTATATTTTATAAATATTTTTTTAATTTTTATTGTTAATAAATATTTAATTAAAAAATTTAATATGATATAAAAACTAATTAAAAAATATATATATAAAA
>NC_029779.3:47519868-47520123 GCF_000817695.3 Arachis duranensis
TTATAAGGACCAATAATAAATTATATTCTAAATATATGTTGAGTTAGAGTCGGTCAATTTTAAGAATTTTAACTAAATTTATATGTATATCTTTTTAAGTATAATCACATTTCTCTATCCATGTCCAATCAAATTTACAACTTTAATCTTATCTACAAGTCATATATAGGATAGGTTGCATGGTGTGTATAAATATAGTTATGGATTTTGTTCGATTAAAGAGAAGAAGATATTTATTTTATAAAGTAAAATAAT
>NC_029779.3:47520167-47547172 GCF_000817695.3 Arachis duranensis
GAGAATGGAATACAATTAGTCCAAAATTCAGGATAATAGCAAAAAGAGTAGATGGAGGTATCTCAGAAAAATTACATAAGCGATAGTTAATTAAACATAAGCTTACTAATAAGAAAAAGAAAAATGCTGAAAAGTTAGAGTAATGTGCTTGTTCAGTTATTCTACTTTGTCTGAGAGAGTGAAAAAGTTTTGAGATGGTTTTTAAGATTGTGTTTGTTGAGGAATGTTGGTCAGTAATTTTGATATTTTGTAATTATCAATTGGCTATTAATAGTATTTTTAATAGTGTGAGATTATATTTAATAGTGAGAAATCACTCACTTTTTTTTTGATGATTAAGTGCTGGTCAGAAAACACAAAAATTACTGGTCCCTAGATTTTTTCGTGTTTGTTTTCAAGAACAGAATACTGAAATAAAAACATAGAAATATAAAATTGTGTTTGACAGATGAGATATGGATAGAGATATTATGTCCAAAGATACTGAATTAATACATTTTGTGTCCATCTTAATAGAAATGACACAGAGACACTAACAAGAGACACAATTTAATTTTTATTTTTTATTTCATTATTTTTGTTAATTTTTTATAATTATATTTTTTATTATTATATTTTTCTTCTCAAATTTTTTAAATGAAAAAAATGAGAATAAATTAGATTTTTCATAATTTGTTTTAATTTATCGCCAAACAGAATATAAGAACACAAAATTTTGTATCTTTGTCTTTTGTGTCTTGTTCTCAATGTTTTATTTTATCATATTCTCAAAAACAAACACAGCCTAAAGTCTCTTCTGATATCACCTTCTTCAGTTCAAACACCCAAATGTTCCTAAATAACTAATTTTGCCAACAAATAAAAGTCGTAAAAGGTAACTTGTCTTCTTTGTCTCTTTGTTGTGCTACATTCTCCTTCAACCTCAGCCACCATTAAAGAAATGGAGTGCATGATTGAGCAGGAAGGAAGCTAATCAGAGAATTTTTTTCCATACTATTTTCGCCTCTAAACAAGAGATCAGACAATGGTTGATTGATTCACAACCATTATAGTAGCGAGAACATTCTGACTTTTTGGAGAAAATATTGCATCGAAGTTAATCATCACTAGTAGGACTTTGTGGAACGTCTTCCAGAAAAAGAGGTAGATTTTAGGAGAGATTGCAAGTTTTCGAAAGTGAGATCAGAATTGGAGATTTCTCATTACGTCTGGACAATAATCGACTGCAACATGGTAGAAATAATAAGAAATATTATATCTTGATGCTACATCATATTTATTTGTCTTGTTAAGACACCATTGTAATTCATCTTCTCCACCTACAGGATTAATAGTTAGGATTCTATTTATAATTTTAGAGAAAAAAAAATATAAATCAGGTTCTAGTGCCATGTTTGTAGACTAAGCATGATGTCTTTCACTTAGAAGATTGAGTGATTCTGAGGATGGATAGATTGAGTCTAATTAATGCAAAAAGGAAAGTCGGTGGCAGCCAGGGATCCCTAAACACTTTAATATTGCAATCAACGTCTACTTTCCAGTTCAATCCCTTATCTACAACTTTGCGGCCTTCCAAAATACTATGCCATCTCTAAGAAGGTAAGTTTTCAACTTTTGCTGTTAGTGCATTTTCATACCTGAAATATTTGCCTTTTAACATTTTACTTAGTAGAGAATTAGGTTGCAAAGCTAGTCGCCAAAGCTATTTTTCCAATAGAGCTAGATTCTAAGCACGTAGGTCCTTAAAACCAAGGTCGCCTTCTTTTTTGCTCTGAGTCGTCTTATCCCAACTAACCCAATCCATACGTCTTTCCGTCCCCTTCTACTCCTACCAAAATTGAGTGAACATGCTATGAATTTTAGATAAGAGAGTATCTAGAAGTTTAAAATAGGATAGTGTATAGCAGATAGGAACAACTTCCCCAATTGCTATGATGAAAACATGTTTTCCTACTTTAATTTAGATAGAACATTGCGTTTCCATCCCATAAGATTCTTTTGTACTTTTTCTTTAATTGAAAGTAGCTTTTTTAGATTTATTGATGATAGAAGAGAGGCCTAAGTACTTATCTTGCGCATCAATATGTGATATATTCAGCTGAACTACCAATAAAATTCTAACTGTGTTGGGAGTATTGTTGCTGAAGAAGATTACTAATTTATCCATGTTGACCTTTTGCCCATTAAAGCTTTCATAGTCAAACAACGGGTCGAGAATTTTGTCACATGACTCACCAAAGGATTTGCAAAAAAAGAATAGAGTCGTTAGCAAAAAGAAGGTGATTGATAGTAGGGCATCGTCTACTAAGTTGTAATCCTTGAATCTATCTATTTTGTTCTGTCTTGTGTAGCAAAAAGGAAAAACATTCTACACAGAAAAGGAAAAAATATGAGGATAGAGAATCTCCTTGTTAGATACCTCTAGTTGGTTTGAAAAAATCATATGATTGACCTTCCACAACAACGAAATAAAATAGTTGTGACCAGTTCTCAGATTTAGTTAATCCATCTAGCTCTAAAACTAAGCTTTTTCAAATGAACCACAAAAAATTTCACTCCACTCGGTTATAAGTTTTACTCGTGTTTAATTTGATTGTCATTTCAGTGTGAAGACATATTTTCTTATTTTTCAAATAGTGCATATATTCATGCGCAATCAAAATGTTATAAAAAATTAGCATTCCCTTAAGAAAAGTGTTCTGATTAGGGCTAATTAGAATATTCATATAATTTTGCAGCTATTGCACTAGTATTTTGTATATGATTTTATAAAAGACTGTACACAAACTAATTGGTTTAACACGGGTCATGTTATTTACATCAGATATTTTGAGAATGAGGCAAATATTTGTATGGTTAAAACCTTTTAGGATGCGATTTCCATCGAAAAACTGTTAACCGCTTTGAACACATCACCTCTTACTACTTTCCAGAAGAATTAATAAAACTTTGCTGCCATTTCATCCTCTCCTAGAGCACTCTCGGGGTGAATGCTAAAATTCGTTTTTTTTTACCTCTTCTATAGAGATTGGTCTTTAAAGTCTCTAGTTCATGAAAGCTATAACCTTTGACTCAAAATCAGTTAGAAAGAATTCTGGATCTGCCTTAATAGAAGAAGATAAAATATCTTTGTAATAATCCTCAAACACTATTACTATGACCGAATTAGTTGTTGCCATCCCTCCATTCCTTTCAACCATCCTCCAAATCATATTTCTTTGATTCCTTGTTTTGACTTTTTGATGGAAAAAAAAAATGTTTTTATTATCTCTTTCAGTCATTTAATCCTAAACTTCTCCTTCTAATAACGTTATTTTTGTAAATAAGTCATTTTTAGTCGATTTTCTAGTTCAGAAATCTCATCTCCACCAGAAGTACTTGCATATCTTAGCTCTTCTAGTTGGCCTTCAATTTCTTCTGTTACTTTTTTGGAATTAGACTTTCTTACCTGTTGCCACACCACAATTCGGTGTCTATAATTTTTTAATTTTTGAACCAGTTTGTACATTGAAAATCTGTCAACTTCAACTCTCCAAGCTTTTTGAATTATTTTTCGGATATCTTCAATCTCATACCACGATTCTTGAGACTTAAATATTCTTTTTGAATGTTTTTCATTTGGGTTAGTGCCAAGAATGAGTAATGTATAGTCAAATCCAATTTTCGAAACTTAATTCACATTGTTCATACATTATTTAAAAATATTGTTATTTTTCCTAAACTATTATGATCAATAAAATAATTGAAGGCTGAAATTAATTGAAGAGATTTGAGTCCACCACTAATCTTTTCAGATTAGTTAGTGATATCATTAAAGTCCCAAAAATTCCCGCTTAAAGTTAGGGTGTATAAAATAAATAAGAGTATAAAAAAGCAAAACATATATGTGATCCAATACAAATCCTTTTATTTCAATTCCTATCCACAACCTTAGCTTTAATTTACCCCTTTCTATAAAGGGAATATTTCCTCAATTGTAAAATATACCAAAAGGTTGCGTTGTCATCCCATTAAGGCATATATCAATTTCACCACTATACTCTACCCTATGCAACTTGATCATAGTCTTTGTCCTTTTTCATATATATATATATAGAAACTATTGGTTTTGATCTTGTCAAGAAGAAGAAGAAGCTAAGAATATAATAATAATATACTCTTATGCCTTATCTATCTGTTTATTTGACTTTGAAGTCGACCAAGCTTTTGATTGTTGGAGAAACAAATTGGATAAAATTTGATATCATCTAACGTGATATTGATATGTTGAATAATTCAACAATGCATTAGGTCATTATAATTTTATATGAATAAGTATAAATAAAGAACTAACTTTTAATTAATTAATATTAATTATTTTTTATTGTAAAATTATCTTTTAACTCTTACTTCAAAGAATTTAGGATTTATTGTTAGAATTTAATTAGAGTAAAAAAAATAACTTCGAAAAATGGATTAATTCAAAATAGTTAGCTTTCTAATTATATATATAACTATTCTTTGCTATCACTAACTTAGACATTAAGCTTTTCCCTTTTTTGAAGTTCTTATTTATTTTAATGTTAACATTGTTAAGTTCAAGATAGATCATGTTATGAACAAGCACAAAGGGGTTAATTAAATATAATAAATGTACAGATATGGAGATAACTATTTGACATCACATGCATGTTGTAATGAGGTTTTTCACTTTATATAAAAGTATCATTTTTCTAATGCAATTTATATAAAAATACTACATCAATCTATATGAAGTACTCATGCCCGTTGCTTGAAGTTCTACCTACTATCTTTTCTAATAATTAATCACACTTTTATATCTTTTGATGTAAGTAATTTCTATATATTTTTCATTTAAAAATCTTTTGTTCTGTTTCTATTAATCTTATTAGGGTAAGTATAGTTTTGGTCTATAATGTTGAGGCTGAGAATCGAAACCGTTCCTTATCTAATTTTCGATTTAGAATCGTCCTTAACGATTTTTTTCATATTAAAATCGTCCTTTTAATTTATTTCGGACAAAAATACCCTCACCATTACCAACACTTTTACCAGCACCACCACCACAAACACCAACACCAACACCAACACCAGCAGGAAGTAGAAAGCATAAAGAAATCAATACAAGAACAAAATCAACAAAACCAAGAAGCAGAAGCAGAAATCAAAAACTCATAAAAAGAACAAAACCAACAAAACCATATTAGAAAATTAGGGATTATGATGAACAAATCCATTATTCAAATCCAGATTCAACAAATCAACATACAATAATGATGTAGAAGTAGAATCCGAAGATGCAGAGCCCAGAAGAAGCAAAAGCACTCAAACCAGAAGCAGCGGCGAAGCGGCAAGGAGCAGCGGCGAGGCAGCGAGAAGCAGTGGCGAGAACGCGGCGGTGCAGAAGCCGAGGCTCTCTCCCTTGCTCGCGACAGCGACGGCGACGGCAGCTCCAAGCTTCGCCGACGCCGTCCCCCTCCCCCTTCTCCTTCCCCCATTTTATAACTTTTTTATTAAAATAAATAGGGATAGTTTAAGAATAAGATAAAAAAATTATTAACAAGGATGATTTTAATACGAAAAAAAAACGTTAAAAACGATTTTAAATCGAAAATTAGATGAGGGATGGTTTCGATTCTCAACCTCAACGTTAGGAACCAAAATCATACTTATCACGTCTTATTACCACCACCTTCATTCTTTTTTTTTAATTCAGATTTGACATTAATTAATTGCATATAGAGTCAATTCTTTTCCTAGTATATTTTTTAGATGATGATCAATCCATGCCATCAAACATTACTTTTCTTATGAAATCTAAGAATGGTTGTATATTGATAGCTAAAAATGGAGAAAGTAATATTGAAGGTAGGATTGGTAGGAAAGTGAAAGAGAAAAAGAAAAAGATGAATAATAATGAGAGAAGGAAGGAACAAAATTTACCTACGATAGAAGAGGATAAAAAAGAAAAAAAATGTAATTAGAGAGAGTATTCAATTAGGCTGTGTTTGGTTCATGAATAATGGACACTTGGACAGACATAGATACAAATACATGGATATTGAAAACATAAACACAAAATTTTTAAATTGTTTGATAACTAAATACAAAGATAGAATAATCATATGAAAATATCAATAATACTCTTATCACAAAATATCATTACTATCTTATTTTTTCTTTATTACCGTCTAAACAATCATCACTACCACCACTTCTCTATTACCATTAACAACTCTTACATTAATAAAAAAATTAATCAAAATAAAATAAGACAAGATCTAACAAGCCTTAATCAAAATTCAACTGAATAAAAAATTAAATATACATTTTTCGTTTTCTTGAAGAAAAAAAAAAACAGAAAACCAAGAGAGGAGATGCAATTAGGAATATAGGTGAAAGTAGAGGTAGAGTGCAATGGTGGAGGTGTTTCTGCAGAGGCGACGCCAGCAATTCTGGCAGAAGTGACGGCACCGGCGGTTCTGCAATTCCAAGAGGCAGCAGTGGTAATGGTGGCGGATCTAGCAAAGACAGCAGCGGTGACCGTTTTTTGAATCTAGGAGAGATAGCGGTGACGAATCTAGCAGAGGGAGAAGAGAGGCAATGGCTATGGCGGTGATGTGAAAGAGGGATATGGCCATAAAAGAGAGAAAATGGAGGAAGGGATGTGGATAGGGGTGGCAAGCGGGGAAGCCCGCCCCGCCCTGTTTAATTAGGCGGTCCTAGAATCCTAGTTCGCCCCGTCTAACTGTGGGTTGGCGGGCTAAGCCCGCCAAAGCTCCTTTTTTTTTACTATTAACTACTAAGTAATATATATAATTTCACAACCATATTAATAAATTTATAATTTCTAATGGCATAAAAAATTATATTTTTTATATTCACAAACATTAAAGTCTTTGTAATTATAAATATCTAATAAATATAATTATAAACCAAATTTTCATTCAAAATATAAATATAAATATTCTCTCCAAAGCAAAATAAACATAATCCAAAACATAATTTCCGCAGTTTAAGCGGTGCGGGTTAGGCGGGCTTTTGCTATTTGGCGGTCTCGATTTTTCAGCCCAACCCGCCTTTTTTGGCGGGTTATGCGGGCCGGCCCGGCGGATTTAGGCCCGTTTGCCACCCCTAGATGTGGAGAAAGGATTTTCGGGTTAGAGACACATAATAGAAAAGATAATAAGAGGAAAAAAGGGGGATTGGGGTTAGATAAATTAGGGACGTAGTTGGAATTTAAAAAAAAAGAATAAAAATATAAAATTTTGTATCTTATAAGTTGTGTCTTAATGTCTCAGTTCAAAAGAAAGATACTAAAAATATGTATTTTGTGTATACTTGTATACTACCGTGTATTAAAAATTTGTATCTCAACAAATAAATAATAAACATATGCCACCATATCTATATCTTTAGTGTCCAAGAGCACTAACCAAATCCACAGCTTAGCTAAATCTAAACCATCCATATTATTTTTGTATAAGATCGATGGATGCGATTGAGTGTAAGTCATTTAACACTTAAGCAGTTAAACTAGTAGATTAACATATATAACAGTAATAATAAATAAATAAATAAAAAACGAGGTTAGTGAAAATGTTATTTTTGTTCTCTTAATAAATGATTATGGATTAAAGTTTTACTAATACCAAAAATGTAAATTTAACCTTTTTTATTTTTCTTATAATTTTTATAATAACTTTTAAGAGAAATGTTGTTTGTACTATTCTTTTTGAGAAAAAACTCTAAACAGTCATTGACAATTATCTCAAAAGATAATAAGGTTCTTAACAAAAAAAATATCCAATTCGGCCTATGAACTTTATTTTTATGGGATTGATTAGCTCCTGTGCCACAAAAAATTAATGTTATTTTTTGGCACAGAAACTAATCAGTCCCAAAAAATAAAGATCAGAGAGTGGGTTGGATATTTTTTTTTTTTGGTCAAAGATCTCGTTGTCCTTTCAAGATAATTGTCAGGAGTCAGGTGAAGTATTTACTCATTTTTTTATTCCGTGCACTTTGTTATATTATAGAAAATAAACTTTTTATTCTATTTTATTTTTTATCAGTTACTTTTAATATCAAAAGTAAAAAAATGTATACAAGAAATATACACAAAGATAATACATAGTACTTTTTTTATTATTTTGGGTTTCTTTGGACTTGTTATTTTGGGAGTGTTGGTCATAGCTTCAACGATGTAACATGAAAAAGATGAAGCTACTAATGTAGGCCCAATACTCTTTTTGTGATATGAAAACTTTTTACAGGCCTGGATAACGGTCCTTTTTAAAAACATATTTTTAAATCGTTGGCCCATAAAAAGTCCAATCTAATCCAATAAAAAAAACTCCACTCCCTCACCTTTAACTTTACTCCCAAATATTACCAATACGCGAATAATAAAGACTCGCATAATTCAAGGTTTTCCTTTTATTTTGATGACTTAGTAGGTTATTTGTAAAGGTATTTATGGGTCGGGTTAGTTTGGATTTAGAGTGAAATGAGAATCGAACCAATTAAATTATAATTAATTCGATTTTGTTTTTTTTAATAAATACCCAAAGTCTCAAACTAAATCGAAAGGATTGGTTTGATTTAAATAATTGTGTACCCGATTAAATAGAAATTAAAAAATATAATAATTTTATTTTAAAAATCCTGAATGGCAAAAGAAATAGCGGTACTTGAAGAGGTTCAAGAGGATGTGTTTTCAATAACAATGTCTCTGACAGAGTCAATTTTTCTCATTTTTAAAGCTGTGAAACACATAACAAAACAATCAACCGCTCATAATTTTTATACATTTTACAAAATTGAACAGAAAGTAAAAATTGAACAAAAAAACAAAAAAACTTACCCTACAAAAATTATAAGGTTGATCTTCAATAACAACGAAATAAGAAAAAATTGTGCCCAATTCTCGAATATAATGAATCCATCTAGTCCCAAAACTAAGTTTTTTCAAAATAAACCACAAAAAATTTTACTTTATTCGGTAATAAGTCTTACTCGTATCTAATTTGATTGCTATTTCAATTTGGAGACCTATCTTCTTGTTTTTTAAATAGCGTATACATTCATGCGCAATCAAAATATTATCAAAAATTAGCCTTTTCTTAAGAAAGACACTCTGATTAAGATTAGTGTTGATCTTCAAAGCTGTCAAAGATTCAAATACTGCTTTCTATTCTCTCTCATTCCAGACTTGAGTTCTTCCTAACAAACTCATGACAGCATTGAGCAAGAACAAAGGCAGATGACAAAGATGCAGGTTTGAAGCTTCATTGTGCATGCAAGTAATTAATTAGAGAAATTCAAGTATGTCTTGAAAGAATCTAAATGTTGTTATTTTTTATTTCTCTGAAGCTCAGAAATGTGCACTGGTTAGTCAAGTACTTCATATCGTATAAGATGATCAATCTAATTTACTGTGACAACATTTTCTCATTTTTCTTTTTCCCTTAGGTGCCTTGGAAGTGTGAGTTATTGAAGAATTAGTAAGGAAGTTGATGTGCAAATGGGTCGAATGCGGATACAATTGGAAGATTATGTTAATGAGAATGAAAGTAATTCTGTTAAAGAAAGTGAACACGTGACTAATGCCCCTGAAATTGTGACAACAAGAAAGAGCAAAAGGAGCAAAAAAATACCTACAAAACTAAAGGATTATATCTTATAGAAGGGGAGAGAGTGTAAGCATTTCTTCTTCTCCTTTCTAGGTCTTTCTCTCCTTCTTATTCTTCTCATTCTTCTTTTCTTTTGTTCTCCAGATGCCACTTGCTTCCATGTGACTTCCGTGGATTATTATTAAGCTTCCACCACAACAATTGTTATTACCATTGTGAATTGTTTCTTCTTTTCCTTTTATTTCAGTTATAGAAAACCCAAAAATATTTTAATATCTCTTACCTTCCATTTTAATTCATTCAATAATTTCTTCAAACACTTGTCCTCCATCATTGGTGCTTTCATTACTTCTCGCTATGTCTAACAATTCAGCAGCTCGTTTGACTGATCTTGAAAATATAATGGAAGTGCTCTTAGCAAGGTCAGAGCGCATTGAACACATAGAAACCTTACTCTCTAATTTACAAGTTCAACTTGAGCATTCTCCTACCTCTTGTGAACAGCATAGTCCCACAACCTCGCACCCTATTTCAGGTGAGTAATGTGAAGTTGGATTTTTCACGTTTTGATGGTCGCGATGTCTTGGGATGGATTTTTCGTGCGGAGCAATTTTTTTATTATTACAACACACCTGATGAGGATCGCGTTACAATTGCTGCAATTCATATGGATGGCGATGCCGTCCCTTGGTACCAAATGATGCAGCGCGCCAACCCATTCCATTCCTGGCCTTCTCTGGCTCGTGCCTTGGAATCTGAATTTGGTCCATCCCCTTTTGATTGCCCTCAAGCTACATTATTCAAGCTATCTCAAACAACGACAGTAAATGCTTATTACTCTGAGTTCACTTCTCTTGTCAATCGTGTTTTTGGTCTGGCTCCAGATGCTATCCTTGATTGTTTCATCAGTGGTCTTCAACAAGAGATTAAACGGGATGTCTTGGCATTTCACCCTATGACTTTACAACGTGCAGTGTCTCTTGATCGGCTATTTGAGGAGAAATATGTGCCTGCAAAATCAACTCAGCAACATTCTGGTGTCTATAATAGAGGTTCTTCATCATCTAAACCAAACCAAAGCTCAACAACACCGTTTAGACAAAATTTGCCCCCTTTGTTACCAGCTCCAACAGTTAAAAGCCCCACTAATGCACCTAGACAACATCCATTCAGACGTTTAACTCCAGCGAAAATTCAACAAAAGATGGAGAAGGGTCTTTGTTTTAATTGCGATGAACGCTTCACTTTAAATCATCGTTGTCCTAACAAACATCTTATGATTTTGCAAGTAGAGGAAGATGAAGAGGGAAACCCTCTAACTGACTTTGTTCTAGATTGACAACCTGCTGTGGATGAACAACCTACTATGGATGAACAACCAATGATTCACCATTTATCCTTACATGCCTTTAAAGGAGGCGATGAATGTGGTACAATTCGTTTTCAGAGCTTTGTGAAAGGTGTTCCAGTACAAGTTCTTATAGATGGAGGCAGTGATGATACATTTATTCAACCTAGAATTGCTAAGTTTCTTGAATTGCCAATCGAGCCAGCTGAGATGCAAATCATGGTGGGTGATGGTGTTTGTCTTCATGTAGAGGGTTTAGTTAACAAAGTGATTCTCAATACTCAGGGCCATACATTGACATTTCTAGCTTTCTTGTTACCAGCAGCAGGTGCAGACCTAATATTGGGTACAACTTGGTTAGGAACTATTGATGACCATATTCATAATTATCGCACCAAGACCCTTAAATTTTACCATGAAGGTGAATTGATTGCATTGCAAGGGGATCCACAGCAGCAACTTTCTGAGGTTCAGTTTCACCAATTCAAAAGAATGTCTCATACGGGATCGATTGCAGAATTTTATACCTTGCAAAATACTGATATGATGGGGCAAAATGAGGAATTCCACCAATTGCCAGAGAACTTACCTCAGAATTAGTAGTGCTTCTCAAATCTTATTGGCAAATTTTTCAATCACCGGTGGGCTTACCTCCTAATCGAAGCCATGACCATAGTATTCCCTTGTTGGAAGGGACAAACCCGGTAAAGGTGAAGTCTTATAGATATTCACATAGCCAAAAGGAGTAGATTGAAACAATGGTTAAAGATATGCTACGAGAAAGAATCATTAGGCAAAGTAAGAACCCTTTTTCTTCTCCTGTACTCCTAGTTAGAAAGAAAGATGGTTCATGGCGTTTTTGTACTGATTATAGAGCTCTAAATTATATTACTATTAAGGACTCTTTTCCCATTCTTACTGTTGATGAATTGCATGGTGCATCTTATTTTTCAAAGTTAGATCTTCGGGCTGGTTATCATCAAATCTTGCTCAACCCGACTGACACTTATAAAACTGCTTTTAGAACTCATCATGGCCATTATGAGTGGTTAGTCATGCCCTTTGCCTTAACCAATGCCCTTGCGACCTTCCAAAGCTTGATGAACACTATTTTCCAGGATGTGTTGAGGAAATTTGTCTTGGTTTTTTTCGATGATATATTGGTTTACAGTCCTACTTGGTCTGCTCATTTATCTCATTTGGAGACTGTATTGCAAATTCTTGTTAAGGAAAAATTATTTGCTAAGTATTTCAAATGTTCCTTTAGTGAAAGGCAAGTTGATTACTTAGGTCACACAATTAATGTAGTTGGTGTTGCTATGGATAGTTCCAAGGTAGAAGCCGTTCTTTCGTGGCCAATTCCGATGAACTTGAAACAATTGAGGGGTTTTCTTGGGCTTACTGGGTATTACCGTCGGTTTATCAAGTCGTATGCTACAATTGCAGCTCCACTTACCGAATTAACAAAGAAGGACAAATTTCTTTGGTCACTAGTTGCTGAGTCTGCATTTAAACAGTTGCAACATGCTCTTATCACTGCTCCTGTACTAGCGTTGCCAGATTTTCAAAAGCCCTTTTGTTTGGAAACTGATGCATCAGGCACTGCTATTGGTACAGTTTTAACTCAAGATGGTCATCTCATTGCCTATTTTTCAAAAAAATTGTCCTCTCGAATGCAGAAACAATCTGCATATATTAGAGAGTTGCATGCGATTATAGAGGCATTATCCAAGTTTCGACATTACTTACTGGGCCACCGTTTCACTATCAAAACTGATCAACGTAGTCTAAAAGAGTTAATGGAGCAAACACTGCAAACCCCGGAGCAGCAAGCATGGCTTCCAAAATTTTTGGGGTATGACTTCACAATTCAGTATAAACTAGGGCGTGAAAATGTCGCTGCTGATTCTCTTGGCTAAATTATCTCCGCAAAGCACTTTATGAGGATGCAACGACCACTGAGTTGATGCAGAAATATGCGACACAGCCACACAAACAAGATCCAATTGTTGTGAGAAACGGACTGCTGTTTTGGAAAGAACGATTATATATTCCTACTCCTTTGGTTCCTCAAATTTTACAGGAGTTTCATAACTCACCAACAGGTGGTCACTCTGAAATTGCTAAGACAACAAGTCGCATCAGTTCTCAATTTTATTGGCTCTACATGCATAAAGATATTAAGGACTTTATGCGACATTGCGTGATTTGTCAACAAGCAAAGAGCGAAAATACTCTTTCGGGTGGGCTATTGCAACCCTTGCCGATACCGCAACAGGTTTGGGAGGATATTTCAATGGATTTTATTACAGCCCTTCCACCTTCCAATGGCTTTACTGTGATATTAGTTGTAGTTGATCGTGCGACAAAATATGCTCATTTTATGACGTTAAAGGCTGATTTCTCTAGTAAAAGTGTGGCTGTTTGCTTTGTTGCTAATATTGTTAAATTGCATGGTATGCCTAAGTCCATTGTTTCAGATCGAGACAAAGTATTCATTAGTGCCTTTTGGCAACAGCTATTCAAGTTGCAAGGTACTGTTCTGGCCATGAGTTCAGCTTATCATACGGCCACAGATGGCCAAAGTGAAGTGGTGAATAGATGTGTGGAAATGTATCTCCGTTGTTTCTCTTTTGATCATTCTAAAACCTGGAGCAAACACTTTCCATGGGCTGAATTTTGGTATAACACCAATCATCATAGGAGCATTGGCATGTCACCTTTTAAGGCATTTTATGGTCGTGAACCACCGGGAGTTGCTCGGTATGAACGCTCACCTATTGATCCTCCACAGTTGCAGCAATTATTGTCGGAAAGAGACTCACTTTTGGATAGACTTAAGACTTCGTTGCAGAAATCACAGGCTTACATGAAGTCTTAGGCAGATAAAAGACGTCGAAATGTTAATTTCGAGCCCAGAGAGAAAGTGTTGGTTAAGCTACAACCATATCGACAACACTCAGTTGGATTGAGGAAGAACCAGAAATTAGACATCCGATATTTTGGTCCCTTTACGGTGCTTGAAAAGGTGGGACACATTGCCTATAAGCTGGAATTACCTGAGCATTCAAGGATTCATCCTGTTTTTCATGTCTCGGTCCTCAAGAAGTTTCATGATGATTTAAACTATCGATATCTGCCATTTCCTCAAGAAACTTTTGAAGCTGGTCCAATTTTGCATCCTCAAGAGGTATTGGCAACACGCACTATAATAAAGGGTCAGGAATCTATTCCTCAACTCTTGATCCAATGACAAAATACTCATAGTTCAGAAGCTACTTGGGAGGATGCTTCATATATCAAGAATGCCTTTCCAAACTTCAACCTTGCGGACAAGGTCGAATTTTATGGGGAGGATAATGATGTGCAAATAGGTCAAATACGGGTACAATTGGAAGATTATGTTAATGAGAATGAAAGTAATGCTGTTAAAGAAAGTGAACACGTGACTAATGCCCCTGAACATGTGACTAATGCCCCTGAAATTGTGACAAGAAGAAAGAGCAAAAGGAGCAAAAAAAATACCTACAAAACTAAAGGATTACATCTTATAAAAGGGGAGAGAGTATAAGCATTTCTTCTTCCCCTTTCTAGGTCTTTCTCTCATTCTTATTCTTCTAATTCTTCTTTTCTTTTGTTCTCCAGGTGCCACTTGCTTCCATGTGACTTCCGTGGATTATTATTAGGCTTCCACCACAACAATTGTTATTACCATTGTGAATTGTTTCTTCTTTTCCTTTTATTTCAGTTATAAAAAACCCAAAAACATTTCAATATCTCTTACCTTCTATTTTAATTCATTCAGTAATTTCTTCAAACACTTGTCCTCCATCAAAAGTTGAATATTGTTGGAGTTGTCTCGAAATGCATTCATCATTTTTGGTCAATCATATCCATTAAACTCGAGTGAGACCTGCGTATCGCTTATAATGATAAATTAATGATAGTATATAATAAATTTTAATAAGTATTATATTGTTTAAAAATTAATTTAAATTTTTGTAAACTAATGCTAAATCTAAAAGATATTTTATTTAAAATATTTTGTAGTACAAAAGTATTTAATATTGGAATTGTACAAAATTGTACATTTATTTAAAATAAGTAGAATTATAAAGATATTAAAATAAAATTATATGTAAACTATTACGTTTGTTTTATACTTTTTTATCTAATATAATCATTTAATTTCTAAGTAAATAGGTTCTTCTTCATTTGTTGGTGTAAATATTTTCTATAGACAAATTACACAAACTTTAATAAACCAATTATCTGTTTGTTTGATGATATTGACTAAAAGATGATGTTTCATTTTGTAACTTTGAGATATTCTATAAGTTAGAAATAATTTTTAAAAAATTAGTTAGAGAAAATTGATTGAAAATGAGAATACGAATAATATAATATAAACTTAGAAATCAATTATATGATTATGGTATATTTAAATATATCTAGTAAACATATTTTGTTGTACTAAATTTGATGTTCTTTAGAAAAATCTTCAAAAATTAGTATAAGAGTTTATGAAATGAAATAATAGTGACAAAAGTCTTATATATAATTATATAATTTATATAATATAATATTTATTACATTTAATTAGTTATTTATATTTCCATTAAAGAATAATAATATTAATAAATTAATTAATGAGGTAAGATTGGCAAAGGTATGATAAATCTGATAGATCAATATCCTAATTTAATAGGTACCCATGAATAAATCTTTTGCATGTTTATATGAAAAGTCCTAATAATTTAAATTCGATGCATTCCATGATAGAAAAAGATAGGTGCTAGACTGATCTTACTGAACCATGGAATGACCAAATTTACAGTCAGTGATTGTTGGAAGAAGCTTTTGTTTAATTGATTTAAATTTGTTAGTATATGGTAAAATCAATTTCATTCTCTGATTATACTTTTTTGCGATGCAGGTATCTTTGTGGTGCACAGAATCATTTAACCTGAAGTCGACACTAGAGGAACATACTCGGTTGATAACTGATGTTCGATTTAGTTCTTCAAACTTTTCATTGGTCAAAATCAAATTATTTTTTAAGTAAAGTTCTATTAGCTTAGATTTAGAAATCAAGTGTCTTTATTGTCAGATTTTTCTTATTATCATCAGTTTAGGTGTTTCTTAAATGGCCATTTGTTCTATTTATCTGATTATTTTGATCCATTTTGAACATTCATATATAGGACATGGTTCAACTGTGATGTCACTAGACTTTCGCCCTAGTAAAGACAACCCTTATTTTCTCTTGTGACAACCCTATTATGAAGATTGCGTTTTGATTTCTTGATTCTATTGTTATCCATTATTTGTCACAGACCTTGTTTGTTCTATCAGGTGCTGATTTCAGGGCCATAATAACCTTATCCTGTTTGTTGGGAAAAACTCAACAAAAATTAAGAACTCGTCTAACAGCGAAAGTATTAAAAATAATTTTTTTCACAACCTGTGTAATTAAATAGCAATACCAAAAATACTCTAAATAATAAATATAATGGTAGAAATTAAATAACTAGACACTAGAATTTTAACGTTGGAAAACTCCCAAAAGAGGGACAAAAAACTCACAGGATCTAATCTAGTAAATCTTCTACTATCAAAATAATGGATACATAATTAGTCTTCCTAGTAGCACAGGGCATCTCAACAATCAACAAGATACATCATTAAAACTGATGGAATCAACATAAACCCTCCACAAAGTAGGTATCTCAAATCAGATAAAAGAGTAAGCAATACAACTAGCAAATTATATTCTAATTTTCATCTCTACACCAGGAATAACATACTAAAATTTCATAAGAAATATAGCAAGTTTACCGGTTCAATTGGATAAAAAATGACTTGCCATTTTTTCCCAATTTCTTCTTCTCCCTCGACACTGAAGCTCTCTGTTTTCTTTCTTTTTTCTTTTAAAAGTGAGTCTCAAAAACTCTCTCTCCCTCTCTCGTGGCTTAAAAGCTACTTTCTTTCATTTATTTTTTTATTTATTTTTAACTTGTGGTCCCACTTAGTTGGGGACCCACTAACAAATCTCCTTTTTACCAATTCAAGTGGGAATAGACTGTTCCACCAAGTCTGCCTTCTCTTGATCATCATATCTGAACCATTATCATAAATATGGATCTTCTTAAGTGTATTGACTTCATCTCAAGCACTTGACGTATCCAATGATACCTCACTTCTATGTGCTTCGATCTGGAATGAAACGTCGGATTCTTGCTAAGATGGATAGCACTCTAACTGTCACAAAATAACACAAGTTTCTCTTGATTGATGCCTAACTCTTGTAGAAATTTCTTCATCCACAAGAGTCCTTAGAAGCTTTAACAGTAGCAATGTATTTTATCTCTGTAGTAGACAAAGCAACACATTTCTAAAGTCGAGATTGCCACGACACACCTCCCCTTGCAAAAGTCACTATATAACCAGAAGTAGACTTTCTTGAATCAAGATCCCCAACCATATCTGTATCTGTGTAACCATCCAACACAGGTTGACCACTCTCAAAGCATAAACAAAATCTGAAAATACCATTAGGTATCTGAGAATCCACTTCACTGCTTGCCAATGTTCCTTGCCGGATTAGAGAGAAACCGACTAACAACTCCAACGGCATGAGCAATATTCGGCCTAGTGCAAACCATAGCATACGTCAAACTGCCAACTGCAGATGCATATGTAATCTTCTTCATTTCTACTTTCTCGTTCTCACTTGTAGGACATTGCTACGAACTCAACTTGAAATGACTAGCAAGTGGAGTACTAATAGGTTTGGAATTACTCATGCTAAACCTCGCTAAAACCTTCTCAATATACTTCTGTTGTGACAACCACAATTTTTCATTCTTTCTGTCACGAGTGATACTCATGCCAAGAATTTTCTTTGCAGAACCCAAATCCTTCATAGCAAATGATCTGTTCAAATCTTTCTTAAGACTTTCAATCTTCTTAGTGTCATGACCAACAATCAACATGTCATCAACATAGAACAAGAGAATTATAAAATCACCATCAGAGAAATTCTTCACATATACACAATGATCAGAAGAAGTCTTACTATACACATGACCTTTCATGAAGGAATCAAACTTCGTGTACCACTACCTTGGCGCTTGCTTCAACCCATATAAGCTCTTATTCAACTTGTATACAAGGTGCTCATTTCCTTTAACCTCAAAACTCTCTAGTTGCTCCATATAAATTTATTTATCTATGTCACCGTGAAGGAATGCAGTCTTCACATCAAGTTACTCAACCTCTAAATTCAAGCTAGCTGTCAATCCAAGCACAACTCGAATAGAGGACATCTTCACAACTGGAGAAAAAATCTCCTAAAAAACAATACTTTTCTTTTGCTCAAAGCCTTTCACAACCAATCGAGCTTTGTACCTTGGCCGTGAGACATTTTCATCCGCTTTCAATTTGAACACACATTTATTCTTGAATACTCTTTTACCCTTCGGCAACTTTACCAATTCAAAAGTATGATTCTCATGCAAGGATTTTATTTCTTCTTGCATGACTTTCAACCAATCTTCCTTATGCTCATCAGATATAGCTTCTTGGTAGCTTTCTGTCTCTCCAGTCTCAGTGTTCATCACATACTCGTGAGGAGAGTATTTTTGAGAAGGATGACACTCTATAGTAGATCTTCTCAATTCAGGCTCAACTAGTGGTTCAGGTGAAACTTCAACATCTGGTGGAATTTTTTCATCTGGCACCTTAGGTTGAGGTGTAGGTTCATTATGCAAATCATCACCATCATTATCAATTTGTATATCTCCCTCATCAACAAGAGGTCTAGTAGAAGGACCAGGTTCATCATTAGCAGAATGCCTAACAGTTATTGGCTTATCTGTCTTCTTAAGATCTTTAATAGTTTGGTCTTCAAGAAAAATCACATCTCAGCTTCTAATTATCTTCTTGCTCCCCGGATCCTATAATCTGTAATCAAATTCTTCGTAACCATAACCCATGAAGATATACTGCTTTGACTTTCTATCCAATTTGGACCTTTCACCTCTTGGAATGTGAATAAAATCTCTGCAGTCGAACACTCGCAAGTGACTATATGAGACATCTTTCCCTCTCCAAATTTTCTCTGAAACATCACCATTTAGTGAAACTGAAGGAGAAAGGTTGATCAGATATACTGCAGTCCTCATCGCTTCACCCCAAAAGGATTTAGGCAACTTTGCATAAGAGAGCATACACCTGACTCGATCATTGATAGTGCAATTCATTCTCTCTGCAACTCCATTATGTTAAGGAGTCTTAGGAACCGTCTTCTCAAACTTGATCCCATGTCCTTTACAATACTCTTCAAATGGACTCCTGTATTCACCATCATTATCTGCTCGGACACATTTCAGTTTCCTTCCTGTTTCTCTTTCAACACTTGCATGAAAGTGTTTGAAGATACCGAGCACCTGGTCTTTAGATTTCAAAACAAAAGTCCACACTTTTCGAGAATAATCATTAATAAAAGTAACAAAGTATGATGCACCATCTAGTATCTTAGCATCTATAGAGCAAACATCAGTGTGAACTAAATTTAGAACATGTGATCTCCTATGAGGTCCAGAACTATGAAATGATACTCTAGCATGCTTTCCAACAAAACAATGAGTATAAATATTTAAAGTTGTACCTTTCACGAGAAGTGAGTGCTTCTTGGCTAAGACGCTTAGTCCTTTCTCGCTCAAGTGACCAAGACGTATATGCCGCAAATCAGAAGAGGAATCATCAGCTACATTCGCCTCTTCTTTGCACAACTTTACTTGCAATCGGTAGAGAATAGTGAGACTATTGTCTTTTTTAGCAACAATGAGAGCTCCTTTAGTAATCTTACATTTTTCACTACCAAAGGAAGTGCAATACTCCTCTTGATCCAATGCCTTCACTGAAATAAGATTGAACCGCATATCTAGCGCATGCCTAATATTCTTCAACTGCAACTTGCATCCCATGTTAGTTTCAAGCCACATATCACCATACCAATGATATCACACACTTCTTTATCTTCCAATTTGATCTTGCCAAAATTTCTAGCAGTATAAGAAGTGAAAAATTCACGCCTCAGAGTAACATGGCATGAGGCACCAGAATTCTTCCAAGTGGAATCATCACAGACAAGATTCACATAATTTTCATCACATGTGATAAGAACATCTTCATAAACAATAGCAGTAGTTTCTTTATCACTATCTTTACCATGTCTTCGTTTCTTCTCCTTGATTGTTCTCTTTTAAAGAATCTACAATACCTCTTGATATGCCTTGGCTTGTACCTTCTTCTTGACTTGCTTCGACTCTATGACTTGTCAGAACTGTGAGATTTTTTACTTTGACTTCTCCCCCGTGACTCTAAAACAAGTGCTTCTGACTGGGAGGAAGCATTAATCAAAATTTGCTCTTTTCTTCTGGCTTCTTCATTTAATATGCTCTTTTTAACCATTACTAACGTCAACTTTTCTTTAAGAGCTGAATTAGTCAGTGTCACAACCAGAACTTCCCAACTATTAGACAAAGAGCTCAACAACAACAAGGCTTGCAACTCATCCTTCAAAGTGATTTCATTATTTGTTAGTTGGTTCACCGAATCACCATATCCTGAAAGGTGCTCAAGTGCTCCGACATTGATTTACCTTCAATATACTTCATATTGACAAGCTTCCTAATTAAGAATGCTTTGTTTTGCACATTCTTCCTCTCATATAACTCTTTCAATTTATTCCATATCTTTTCGGCATTTGTTTCGGTATCAACATGTGGATACATGCTAAGATTAAGCCATTGCCTAATCAAAGCAACTGCCTTCTTCCATTCAGTATCGGATTTAGTACCTTTAGATTTATCCCTCTTTACAGGATCATACAAGTCCTTGTTATACAACATATCTTCCATGAGGATCTTCTAAATCGAGTAATTTTGAGAATTCAATTTGACCATATTTGACTCATGAGTATTTTCCTCCATTTAATCAGTAGAGAAATAAACAACCAAAGCTCTGATATCACTTTGTTAGGAAAAACTCAACAAAGGTTCAAACAAGAACCTGTCTAACAGCGGAAGTATCAAAATTTTTTTTTCCACAATCTGTGCGATTAAATAGCAATACCAAAGATGCTCCAAGCAACAAATATAATGGCAGAAATTAAATAATCAGACACCAAAATTTTAATGTGGAAAAACCCCCAAAAGAGGGACGAAAAATCAACGGGACCTAGTCTAGTAAAATCTTCCACTATCAAAATAATGGGTACACAATCAGTCTTCCTATTAGCACAGGGCATCTCAACAATCAACAAGATACATCATCAAAACTGATGGAATCAACATAAACCCTCCACAAAGTGGGTATCTCAAATCAGACAAAAAAGAAGACAATACAACTAACAAGTTATATCCTAATGTTCATTTCTATACAAGAGATAACATACTAAAATTTCATAAGAAATAGAACAAGTTTACCAGTTCAATCAGATAAAAAATGACTTGCCATTTTTCCCAATTTCTTTTTCTCCCTCGACGCTGAAGTTCTCTGTTTTCTTTCTTTTTTCTTTCAAAGGTGAGTCTCAAAAACTCTCTCTCCCTCTCTCATGGCTTAAAAGGCACTTTCTTTCATTTATTTTTTTATTTATTTTTAATTTGTGAGTTCCACTTAGTTGGAGACCCACTAACATTAGTGAATAATTCTAAAAAATATCTAGCATCTTTTAGTGATAATTTTCTAAAAAATATCTAACATCTATTAGTGATGATCTTGTTAGGATACGGACAAATAACTATAGAAATATCTTTTAGTATTCATGAGATCAATATTTACAAATTTTTTAATATATATTTTATATATTATATATAGGTTTTTTTTTTGGTGGGATATTTGCATAGGTAACTTGAGAAATTTTAGATATGTTTTGGATTTTGGCTTAGTCCTTCTTATAGCTCATAGTAAAAATACAATCGGTTTGATGAATTTTCTTACTTGTCAACTTTAAAATAGAAACACACTAGGGTTTATGCTATGGTGTGGTAATTGGTAAACCTCGGTGCAAATACTGAAATTGAAATAGTAATGATTAATTATAGAAGTATTTGACTTTCATTTTATACTTGTGTATGTCTCTGCGTTATTTTTTTAAATAAACTGTGATTTTTATTTATTATTGTATGCTAATATTTTTTATATATATAAATAATTGATTTGGTGAATAATTTTTTGTGTATACGTAATATAATTTTTGTTGGTGGTGTGTTATTTTTGTTTGTTTTGGTCTTCAATTTGACCGTCTTTTTAAATTTTGATAATAAAATTATATATTCTATTTGTTCTTTGTTGAAAATCCCATAATTAGTTTATTTTAGGTTGTTACTTATTATGTTGGGATTTTGTTTTTCTAAAACATTGGGTATTATTTTATTGTGATACTCTTTTTTTTTTCTATCTGTGCATGGGTGTATTGGGAGTGTATACCTATTAAGAAAAAAAAAGAAAAATTTTTTACAATAATAAATATTTTCAAAATTTATTTTATATAAAGTCATAAATAGAATAACTTTTCATTATGACTACAAATAATGAAAAATAATTATGCTACGATATTCAAGTATTTTTGTCATCTAAGTCTAACTAAGTTAACCCAAACACAAGAAAAATCACTTTTATTTCAGAGAATGTTTATACACGCACTCAACTAACAAAACGTTATTGTTATCGTCGTTATTGTTATTTTCTTTTTCACGTTTCTCCTTCTTTTTTATATTTTAATTAATATATATTATTTTTCATCCATTATTTTTAATATCAAAAGTAAAAAATGTACCAAAAGAAATATACACAAAGATAATACATATAACATTTTTTTGCGTTCGAACATTCTTTTTTTTATTATTATTATTTTGGGGATTTTTGGACTTGTTATTTTGGGAGTGTTGTTTTTGCGTTTTTGTCATTATGTGTGTTTTAACTGTCATAGCTTCAAAGATGTAACATGAAAAAGATGAATCTACTAATGTAGGCCCAATACTCTTTTTTTGTGATATGAAAACTTTTTAGGGGCCTGGATAACGGCCCATTTTAAAAACAGTTTAGGGTTTTTAAATCGTTGGCCCATAAAATGTCCAATCCAATCCAATCCCAGAAAAAAATCCTCCACACCCTCACTTTTAACTAGGGGTGCACATGGGCCGGGTGAAGCCGGGTTTGATGTGACCCAGACCCGACCTGAAATAAACACCGGGTCTATTTATTAGACCCGAACCCGGCCCTAGACCCGATGAAACCAATACACTTTCGGGCCACAATTATATCGGGTGAAAACCGGGCCGTTAACATTACATCGTTGATACCTTCTTGTAAACTAGCATATAAAAATATCCAAATTTCCAAGGCTCCAACCATTAGTTAACATGGTAAAATTCACTTAGAAAAATATAACAAGAACCGACCATTTTTCAAAATTAAAGCATAACCACAATCAATATTAAAGCATAACCACAATCAATACTAATATTGTCTAATAATACCAAATATTTAAATCAATACAAATAACACAATCTTATGTATTAGTCTAAAATCTTATGCATTCTAAACATAATACATTAACTTATAGTCTTATAATGACTAATAACACAAAATATTAAGGTTTACAATACTTAAATTCTACGTAAGAATAATCATGATTCATCACTAATAACACAAAATATTAATTGTGCATGATGACCGGGCCACCGGGCCGACTTCGGGTGACCCGAGCTATGGCCCGGACCCGACCCGAAATAATGACCGGGTCTATTTTTGAGACCCGTACCCGGCCCTAAACCCGATGAAATCACTTCAAATTAGTTCCTAAAGTGTTCGGAACCGGGTCGAGCCTTCGGGCCGGGCCGGGTCTGTGCACCCCTACTTTTAACTACTCCCAAGTCCCCACAATAGTGTTGTGCTAGTAATTAATGATGTTTTATGCGAATAATAAAGTCTTAGAATGTAACACATAATTCAAGGTTTTCCTTTTATTTTGAAGACTTAGTAGGTTATTTGTACATGGTAATATGCAAAAGAAAAAAAAAGTCGCTAATTATGTGTATTAAAAGAAGAAAGTTGAAAAAGACAAATATTGAGTTAGAAGTTTAAAGAAGACTTCTTTTTTAAATTTAGTTTAATTTAACATACTTTACAATCATTTACAAATTAGTCATATGCGTATCATTTATTTTCGTTACATGTTATATTGTTGCAGATTCAACATTTGTTGTTCATAGCCACACTAGTCACTGCTTCGATCAAGCCATCCTAAAACGATACCATTTATACATATTTATATAAATGTTCTTTTAATATATGTCATAGTGTGAGTGCTCTGTTAGAGTTTTTTAGTGCTTTGTTAGGGTTTTTTAACAGAGTTCCTATTGCCGTCAAGGCTACATTGTCAACGCCAATTAAATCTCAATATAAGTTTCCGTAATTTGCATGGCTGAGACAACAAGGGATGAAGATCGGACCGAGGAAGACAACCAGAAAGGAGGTAGGAATGTGATTCTACTGAAAGAGGCAGACATATCAGAAGGTATTAACGCTTGCTCCAATAGTCTCTATGGCAGACTCTTTGCTTCCAAAACCTTCTCAATTGGAACCATGGGGAATGCTTTAAAGGCTATATGGGAAAACCCGGAAGGATTTAGCGTGAGTGATAAAGGGGATAATTCCTTCCAATTCTTTTTTAATAAAGAAGTGGATGTCTTGCGTGTTGAACGTGGTTCTCCATGGCTATTCAAAGATTATTTGCTCCATGTCAAGAGATGGAAGGAAGATCAGAACTGTGATGAAGAGATTATTTCCAATTTTTCAGTTTGGGTTCAATTTTGGGGTTTGTCAGAATCGTTTAAAACCCTCGAAGTTTGACGTAAATTGGGAGAAAAATTGGGCACAGTGTTGGAGGTAGGTAAATTTCAGATGCGAGGCAGAGAAACTATGATTGTGAAGACCAAAATCAATATTGATGCTGCCAGGCAAGTGAGAGATCAGTTAATAGTGGCAGGACCTAATAAAAATGAGGTAGAAGTGGCACTGCGCTATGAGAGACTTGGAAAGTTCTATACCTATTGTGCAAAATTGGGGCACGAGGTGAAAAACTGCCATGATCTGCTGAAGGACACAGAGAGTGATATGGTAAAAGAGGATGACATTGGCGAATGGGTTAAAGCCAGCCAAGTGGGAACGCGAATCTACTCTGAAGGAGAAAGAGCATTCAACAACTCAACCAAAAACCAGAATAAGGCCACTCAACGTAAGAAAAAACCGGTCTTAAACTGCTTATTGGAAGAATTTGCAGGGATGTCAATGCAAGAAGGGAAACAAAGTTTGAAACCACAAGACACTGGTAATAGGGCAGCACCTGAGTCACCTCAATCAGCCAATTCTAGAACAGAATGCATGGATGTTATCATAGCTGGTCAGTCCAATACCAAGGAGGATGAAGGGCAGCTTATGCAATTTGCTATTGGGCAGTATCTCACCACAAATAAAGGTAGGAAGTGGAAAATGTTAGCAAGACAAGGTGCTGCAGAGTCAGATACTAAAAGTGAACCCAAAAAAAGGTTGATGAGTGGTATAGCTGAATGATCTACAAAGAAAGCAAGAATAGAGGATGAAAATGCAGTTGAAGAGATGGTGGAGGGTGCCAGCCTACAAATGGCACTCAAGGCGCCATGAGAACTATAGTTTAGAATTGTCGGGGTTTGGGGAGACCCCTGACAATTCACACCTTAAAAGGGATCTGTAAATCCCACTCCCCCGAGATTGTGTTTATAAGTGAAACAAAGAACCAATCTCGACAGGTGGAAGCAAAACTTCGGGTATGCGACTACGAAAACTGGCATATTGTTAACCCAGCAGGAGTGGCAGGAGGACTTGTGCTAGCTTGGAAGGACAGCATCAGTGTTCAAATTATTAGCAGTGGAGAATTCTTTGTGGCAGCCGAAATTAAGGAAGTCGGAAGCAGTGAGGTATGGGCATTCATTGGTGTCCATTTGAGTTGTTCGGAACAAATTCGATCCTTACAGTTTGAGGAGCTTACAACAATAAGCCAACACCTGGAAGGAAAAGTGGTAATAGCAGGCGATTTTAATGCTATAACAAGCCAAGCGGAAATGGAGGGTGGAGGCCAAAAATCAGCAACCACCATTGCAACATTCACTAATTTTATTGACAGTAACGAATTAGTGGATATTGGAATGGTGGGGCACCTTTCACGTGGACAAATCGAAGACAAGGAGAGGATTTGGTGAAGGAAAGGCTTGACCGCTATTTAGTTGGGATGGAATGGAAGTTGAAGTTTCCGAATGCAGTGGTGCACAGGCTCACAGAGTCAGGCTCGGATCATGCTCCACTTTTGATGGAAACCGAACCTCAATCCTGGCATAGTAAAAGGCGGTTTAAATACCAGGAACGTTGGTGTGGAGAAGAGGATGTCAAGAGAATTGTCAGTGAAGTGTGGAGAATGGAAGTTGTAGGCTCAGTTATGTTCTCCTTGGCCCAAAAGTTGAAAGTTTCTAGACATAGACTAGTTCAATGGCAGAAAACTCACAAAGCAAACTCTCGAAAAGAAATTGAGGACATTCAAGCTAAACTAGAGGAGTTGCGGGTGGCTGGAATCAATGGGGGAGAGGAGGTTACCAGTTTGGAGAAGAAGTTGGAGCTGGCATATTTGAAAGAAGAGAGCTATTGGCGAGAAAAATCTAGAGTCAAGTGGCTAAAAGAAGGAGATCTGAACACTAGATTCTTTCACTAGAAATTTCAATCAAGGATGCGAAGGAACAGAATTTGGAGATTAGTGGGGAGGGACAATAAGATTGCATCAAAACCGGAGGATATTGCAAAGATAGCTGAAGACTACTTTTGCGATATTTTTACTTCTTCTTGTTCGGCTGATCCGAATCCATACTTAGAGGATTTGGAGCCAAAGGTTACAGCTTCCATGAACCGTAGGCTCCAAAGGCCAG
>NC_029779.3:47547243-47574523 GCF_000817695.3 Arachis duranensis
GGTTTACAGCTAAGTTTTTTCACTTTTTCTAGGATATAGTTGGAGGTGACGTTTTTAAGGAAGTAAGAAGTTTCTTTTACAGTGGCAGAATTCTAAAAAGCTTCAATCATACTCAAATTTGTTTGATTCCAAAGGTGCCAGATGCCAATGACATGACTCAGGTACGACCGATCAGCTTGTCTTCAGTTATGTATAAAATTATTTCTAGAGTTATGGTGCATCGATTACAATGTATTATGAATAAAATTATAAGCCCAAATCAGAGTTCGTTTCTCAAAGGTAGACTCATTTCAGATAATATCCTAATTGCCCACGAATGTATACACTATTTGAAAAATAAGAGAAGTGGGGCAGAGCATGAGATGGCTATTAAACTAGACATGAGCAAGGCTTATGATAGGGTCGAATGGCATTTTTTATGGTATATTATGGATAAGCTGGGCTTTGATGCTAAATGGATTAATTGGATTACGGAATTGGTAACGACTGTTTCTTACTCTGTCGTTGTGGAAGGTCAACCTTTTACCTATTTTAGGCCAAATAGGGGCATCCGACAGGGTGACCCCCTATCTCCATATCTCTTTCTTTTTTGTGCAGAAGGGCTTTGCTTCTTGCTACACAAGGCAGAGCAAAACAGATTAATTCAAGGAGTTCAAGTTAATCGGAGATGCCAAACAGTTAATCACCTTTTGTTTGCTGATGATTCAATCCTTTTTTACAACCTAATACAAGCCAAAGTATTCTAGAATTTCTAGAGATCTATGAGAATTTCAGTGGGCAAAAAGTCAATTTGAATAAGTCAGCTATCTTTTTTAGTCACAACACACCTCAGAACACAAGACTAGCAATTGCTCAGACACTAAATATTGAACATATCGGAGCACAAGACAAATACCTGGGACTGCCCTCTATAGTTCAAAAATCAAAGAAAGCAACCTTTGGAGCTATCAAGGAGAAAGTTCAGAAGAAGATTATGGGTTGGAAAAGAAGTCTATTGTCATCAGGTGGTAGGCACACGCTATTGAGAGCGGTGGGGGAGGCGATTCCTATTTATACACTCTCTTGTTTCAAGCTCCCGGACACGCTGTTGACTGAGATTCATAGCATGCTCTCGCAATTTTGGTGCGGGCAAAAAGGCGCAGAACGAAGAATGATTTGGATTAAATGGGACACAATGACGAGACCGAAGAAAGATGGAGGGTTGGGAATCAAGGACCTAAGGGCGCAAAATTTGGCTTTATTGGGAAAACAATGTTGGCGTCTAATGAAATACCCTAATTCTACTCTATCAAGAATGCTCAAAGCTAAATATTTCAGATATACAGATTTTCTACATGCAGAGATATGAAGCGTACCGTCGTGGGGCTGGAGAAGTGTTATTGAAGGGCGCAAGGTGATCGAGAAAGGCTTGTTATGGAAAATAGGCTCTGGCACTAATGTTCGCATCTTCCATGACCCCTGGCTCCCACCACCAGTGCCTTTTAATATCCCTCATAATGCACTCACAATCCCGCCAGATCTGCAAGTGTATTACGTTAGTGCGTTACTAAATACTGATAGAAGCTGGAATAGAAATCTGGTTGAGTCGATTTTTTCAGTTGATATATGCAATAAAATTTTTTCAATCAAACCAACAGAAGAGGAGGATGAAGTTAATTGGTGTTGGACAAAATCTGGTATATATGAAGTTGGGTCAGGATACAAAATTGCGTATGGATTCTTTCATTCTCTTACTTCATTGAGGCCCTAGAACATACACAACAGTGTCTGGAATAGCATTTGGGAGTTGAAATTACTACATAAAATTAAGATTTTTCTATGGAAAAGTCTTCATAAAAAGCTTCCAGTATTGCAACAAGTCCACAGCCGGTTCGCATCCACTCCTGCCACTTGTCCAAGATGCATGTTGAAGGCTGAATCAATTTCTCATGTTTTGTTCTAATGCCCCCTATCTTCAATAATATGGAGACTAAACTTAATAACCCCTGACCTATGGATGAGAGAAGAAGAGACATTTTTCAATTGGTGGCAACGAGTCTTATCCTGGGCAGCGGCTCAATTAGACGGTAGACAAAAGACCCTCCTCATAGCGGCGCTGTGTTGGAGCACTTGGAAAGCGAGGAATCGGTATGTTTTTGAGAAGGTAATAAGCCCGGCACCAGAGATAGTGAAAGAAGCCAGCAATTTAGTGCGTCAGTGAGCCATACCTGATAGATGCTACTAATTTTCTTTACTCTTACTTTACTCTTCTTTAAGCTCTTAGTCTTTCAGTCACAATTGGTGATAAATGGGAATACCCAATTCTTTTGTACTTCCTTATGGAAACACTTTTATTTTATATTAATAAAATAACATTTATCTTTGAGAAAAAAAAAATATGTCATAGTGTTAATATGTTTAAATATTAACGAATACTTTAGTGTTGAATCTACACAAATTTGTTATTAAAAAAAATTGTAGATATTGTTATGTAAATACTATTTGATTGTTTTCAAAACTTACTGATGATCCAAAAAATTTTAAAAGTGGGATAACTTTTTTATACACATTTAATAATAAAAGACTAATTCAATTGGCATAGTAGTGTCTAATAATACACTAGTATTTATAATTTAAAACTAGAATTATATATAAATACTAAAAAAATTAAATCTATCTGTATATCAAAAGTATGTTTATATAAAATAATAGAAACATAATTTACAAATTTTTTAAAAGAATTAAATTTGTTATATATATTTTAATTTAATTTTGATATAATGTTAGATAAAAGATTTTATGTATCTATTTAATTATGTATTATAATTAAAATAATTTTTTGTTACTATTTCTAAAAATAAAAAATATATTTTAAATTAGTAAATTAATCAATTTATTTTAAAATTTTATATGCAACATAGGTACATGTAATAGAACAAAAAATAAAAAATAAGTAATTAAGATGAATAAATCGAGAATAAAATAAAATATATAAAGTCACGAAAAAATAAAATATTTGATTAATATATACCTAAACTATAATTATTTGAATTAAAATTTGTAATTAAAAATATAAAAAAAATCAATGAACTAGCAGAAAGGGGAGGGGAAGAGCAGCAACCAGATTCCAATCTAGATTCGAGAGGCAGAGACAGAGAGGCAGAGCCACTGAGCTAGAGAGTCTCAATGTGTCGTAATCGCAAAGTGACGCTCACGGCCTCACGCAGTCCAACTACCACAATAATACCAGCGGCAAACCTCACGGAGTCACGGCGAGTCAGCGATGCTCCAAATTGGAGTTTTCGGTCCCGCAAAATTCAAATTTCAGAGGGGAAAGAGAGATAGAGTCAGAGATTGAGACTTGAGAGAGGTGAAAATTTGAAATTTTGACCATGGAGAATTGGAGATAAACTGTAAAAATAAGGGAGATTAAGAGATTAGAGACTGTTACTTTGCTAGGGCTCTTCATCCATTGTCTTCTATTTAGATTGGGCCATTGGTTGAGTTGAGCTACAATTAGGGGGCTCAGGGTTAGGGCCAAGAAAAAGAACTTCTTCAATCTGAAATGCAACCACGCAGCAGAAGCTACGATTCTGGCGACTCTGCGATTTTCAACAGCAATTTCACACGGAGCAGCCTGGTTCTGGACGAGAAGCAGAAGCTCAACAAAAAGATGAAGTAGAAGCGCATAATCGTGCGTTTCCACAAGTTTACACGCGATTCTGACTACCTTGGTGGTGGCAAGTGCGCCCTTATTATTGTTCTCAGGTCCGTCCCTTCTTACTAGGTTATTTGTATATAGGCGCATCTCTAGTAGATACGATATTGTTGGTTACAAGTAGGGGTGGAGGAAAGTTGAGAGGATTTGCAAAATTTTAAAAGTTTTTAATCTTCCTACTCATATATTTCTGGTAGTGAGTATCTTATTGTAAATTTGTATCTTCTTATGGTTAGAAAGTGAAACAAGTAATTGACGATGCTATTGAGAATATAGATTTTTTCATGAGAGAAATGACAACCTCAATAAAAGAAAAAATTGACAAATATTAGAGAGAATGTAATATGGTAATGTCTCTAGCTTGTGTTTTGGATCCTAGGTACAAATTACATGTTATTAAATTTTGTTTTCCTTTAATTTATAAATCTGAGCATGTGGCTGCTGAAAATGTTGAAAAAAGTAAAAAATATATTACAAGAAATGTATGATGAATATGTTAAAATGTATCATGGTGAGACAATAATAAGTAGAGTTAACACTAATGGTCTAGTTGCTTCTTCTAATATGATTAGTTCTGAAATAAGTAGAATTGATGAAATGTTGAATATAGTTCAGAAAAAAATAAGCCATTCATCCAACAAAATCAGAATTAGAAGTTTATTTTGATGAGATTATTTACATTTATGAAGACTATTCTAAATCTTTTAGTGCTTTGGAGTGATGGAAAAACAATAGCATGAAGTTCAAGGTTTTATCTAAAATGGCAACGGACATATTAGTAATTTCTGTCTCAACGGTGGCTTCAGAGTCTCCGTTTAGTACTGGAGAAAGAGTTATTGATAAATATGGTTCTCGACTAAATCAAGAGTTTATTGAAACTCTCATTTGTGGAGGAGATTGGCTTTGGAACAAATATGGTTTGAAGAAAAAATCAAAGATAAAAATCAACTTTCTAATATTTCTCTTTTTGACTAAGTATCCATGTTAATGTTATAGAAAGTATTTTTCTTTTTAAATGTGAGAACATTGATATTGGTATGACGTGAGTAGTTAGAATAATAAAGTTAAATTTTCATGATATATAAATAAGGTATCATATAATTTATATTAAGATTATGACCACAAATTTATTTTAAATATTCTTTTTTGTACTAATAAAAAAAGTATTTGTTACATTTATATTATTTAAAAATCTAATGATATGTGTATGTTTGTTTTTTTTTTCAAGGTGTTAGAACAGAAAGATTAAATCACTTTTAAGTTTGGAGGGTTAATCGATTAATTGTCCAACATTCTCTTTACTTTGTTTTGATTTAAGTAGTTATTAGCTTTTATTTGATGTTATGTTTAGTTGGTTTGTTACCCTCTTGATATTGATGAAGTATTTTATTTTGATATATTACATATTTTGGAAGTAGTCAAGTAGGAATATATTCATATATATATTTTTTTAAATCAATGATAGTTATTTATTGATATTTTATTTTTATTTTATATCAATATTGTCTATAAATTTATTATTTTATATTTTATAATTTTAAAAATTAAATTATATTTTAAATATAATTATTATTAAAAAATAGGTTTATTGACAGACTTTACACTAGGCTAGATTTAACAATAGACCAGACTCAATACTCATTAAAAAGCTTATACCAGGTTATCGGTCAATATACTCTATTACAGGTTTGGCCAGACTTATTAAGAGTAAAGTCTAGCCTGGCCTGGCCTGTTTCCACTCCTTGTTACACGATAGTGATACCTGAAAAGAAAAAAGGAGAGTCACTAATTGTATGTATTGAGAGAAAAAAATTGAAGATAGTCTTGAGTTGAAAGTTAGTAGAAGACTTCTTTTCTTAATTTTATTTCAATTTTTTTTACTATTTCTTTTGAATAATTTTAATTACATGGTTAAACTAAGTACCCACAACAAAGAATTATCAGTTTGATTAGCACATTTTACAATTCTCTACAAATTAGTCATATGTATATCATTTTAAAAGTCAATTCGTTATATATCACCTTGTTACATGTTTATCGCTCGTAGCCACACTAATCACCCCTTCAATCAAACTATCACAAAACGACACTATTTATACATATCTATGTAAATGTTTTTTAATATGTTTAAATATTAATGAATTGATTAGTGTTGAATCTACACAAATTTATTACAAAAAAAATTGTAGATATTATTATGTACTATTCGATTGTTTTCTAAACGTTTTTCAACCAATCACACTACAAAAGTAAGCAATTTTTTTCAGACAAAATTTGTCAAATTTTAATCTACCATAAAAAGCTAAAATCCATAAAAGATAAGACTAGAGATACAATTTTTTTAATCTTATTTCTTCATCTTTTATCCCATGGTTTTTATATTTTTCTATTATAAGATATTTGCCTTTTAAGCAATCCAACAACAACATATGGCTCAAATAGTGAAATTCTAAGAGACCATTGCTCTCCATGACAAATGTTTGAAAGCTTTCAATGTAGTTTTGAGTAACCAGACAAAGATTGTTGTTCACATACAAAGGATCCAATTGGTTAATGAGATGTGGCCACTAATCACTTCACCATCTCCACATTTTTTGAGCCATTGACAGAACTTGGAGAGTTTTATGATGAGTTTCATCAATATCGACCATTTCATTACAAATTTTAGTAAAATATGAAGGTGACCATTTATATACAAATGTTTTTATATATAAAAATAATAATAAAGTGGTAGTATGTATTATATTAAATAATTTAATTAAATATATTAAATTATTTAACGATTTTCAATTATATATCAATTCATGTAAGTAATCACTAAATGTGAATATAGATAAAAAAAATCAACAAAATATGATTCATTATACATAGCATTTACAATTTTAAGCCAAATGCTCTACTTCATGATGCAATGTTTTCATTTTAATTTGCATATGTCACTGAAAAATAGGCTTATTTGAAGGCAAAACAATTAATTTATTGTTAAGCATTTGTTTTTTGTCATTCAAATTAAGTGACACAACATTAACATTTCTTTTCTTGTTCTTCTTCCTTTTTAGTCACACTCATAAGCAACATGTCTAAATGGATTTTGTTTTTGGTCAACATTTCTAAAACCAAAGGACAAAGAAAATATAAGACCAAAACAGAAAACCTACTTACTTTTACTTATCAGCAACATATAAAAAAAAAAAACTATTTATTTATTCAATTATGATATTAATTTTAATACACTATTAATAATATAATAAACTATCATTAAACTATATGTTTTTATTTGAAGACATTAAAGACAACAAGCAATTAAATTAGACAAAAATACACAATGTCACAAAAGTAAGAAATTTCAATTCTTACATACTTCTCTCCAAATCTCCATGTACCAAAAATGGAAAAATCTCACTACACCATTCTTCCTTTTTCTTTTCTTTTCCCCCTTTTTTCCCTTTACTCTCTCTTTTCTCATTTTCCATTGTTCATCCTCCATTTCCAATATTCCAATTCCATTATACTTATGCCACCATTTCGCAATACACAAAACCAAATACACAACAAAATGAAATGAGCCCCCAAAAAAGGGAAAATAAAATAAAATTAAAAACCCTTAAATGCACAGCAATACATAGTACATAGCATAAAAATAAGCACACACATTCACATTCACACACACACTCTCTCTCATTTTCTCTCTCTCTCTCTCTCTCTTTTATTATACGCCGAACCCCTTTCTCTCTTAGCTATAACCTCCTTTCTTCTCTTTTCAATCCCTAATATCTTCCATTCCACATATTTTTGTTCCCTTCATAAACCAACAAAAAAAAAGGCACAACACACAAACAAAAACCACACCCTCGTTTTCTAACCTTTTCTCTGGCTTGCACCAAGACCCGTTTTTGATCGCAACCCAACTCTCCTTTCACCTTGGATTTGATTCCCCAAGCGCCCATTTCTCTGTATTCGTACAGCACTTCAACTGTGTGGAGATTCACCTTCATCCATTTAGGGTTTTGATCATCTAACCTTTATCTCTTATTAAAATACATAAAAGGTTAAACTTTTTTTCAAATTTATATTTTGATATATTTGATTCATTGGGGTTTCTTGCAGAATCTGGGTTTTATTTCTGAGGATTCGTTTTTTGCAGTAGGTGGGGCACTTTGGGTTCTATGTGTTTTATCTTGTTTTCAGTAATACCCAGAATTTGTTGAGTGGGATTTTTACTTTTTTATTATTTTTTTTTTGGTTGTTGCTATTTTTCGTGGAACTGCAGAGGGAATAAAAGTGCATCTTGGTTTGTTTTGTTGTTTGCACTGGGAGGAGTAGAGAAAGAAATTGTGCACATGAAGTGTTTGAGGGAAAACCACTGAGAAAATAGCTAGAGCTGGATGCTTTTAATGTGTTGCTTTTGTTAGTTCCGAATATTTGTTGCTGTGGAAGTGTATCTGGAAGAAGAAGCTGTGGTGGTGGTGGTGGGGTTGGTGTTGATTTTCGGCTTGGGGGTGGCTGGTGGGGTTTTACTTGGTGGAGCAGTTAGGGAAGGCATAGGCTTGCATGGGAGAACATGAGACATGGGCACAGCCACAAAGTGGGCTATTGCCAAATGGCTTATTGCCCCATGAGGCCGCATCGGTGTTACAGACACTTGATTCTGAGAGGTGGTTGAAGGCTGAGGAGAGGACTGCAGAGCTTATTGCCTGCATTCAGCCTAATCCACCCTCCGAGGAGCGAAGAAATGCCGTCGCAGACTATGTACAGCGCTTGATCATGAAATGCTTCCCTTGCCAGGTCAGTGGCCTTATGTGTTTACTATATGCTTCTTTGCTTTGAGGACTTATTTTGTTGGTAAGTCAATCATACTACAATATTGGTAAATGTTGAGGGATGTTATGACAAATCATGATCTAGGTTGTTGTATTTCTCCAACCTTGAAAAACTGGTCAATGATGCAAAATGTATGGTGTAAACTTGTAGTAACACTTGAGTTTTGTATCCATTGGATGAGAATGTGTTGGAATAACGGTTTTTATTGTGGAATTAGAATGCATTATTGATACAACAGATTTTAGAGATTTTTCAAAAGCTACTATTTTTAGCTCATTTCAGAAAGCATTAAAACAACTTTTCTATTTCTTGGTTTAGCTTTTCTTTCTAACTTTTTGTCTAATTGTTTTAAAATTATGTACATCTGTTTAATTAGAATTAGGAACTTATTTTAATTTATTTCATAAAAATAAGCTCAACAAGACTTCAGCCTAGTGCTAAGTTAGAAATGCTACTTTGATGATCAGTTCTGCACAAATGATTTGTTTGCAGTGAGGAAATTAAACCCTGATTGTGTTTGTGTAACTTGTACTCCCATATTATTGTGTATAATTGTTTATGATACAGGTATTCACCTTTGGATCGGTACCGCTCAAAACTTATTTGCCTGATGGAGATATTGACTTAACAGCATTCAGTAAGAATCAAAATCTGAAGGACAATTGGGCACATCAGGTCCGTGACATGCTTGAGAATGAGGAGAAGAATGAGAATGCAGAGTTTCATGTCAAGGAGGTTCAGTACATTCAGGCTGAAGTAAGTTTTCTACGAGAATATATTTAATTTGCTAAGATTTATTGCTTTTGTAATTTAGGTAGTGTCAAGGTTAAGTTTGGAATCTTGTCCAGTTTATTTTAAAGTCTTGCGCTAATTTTGCTGACTTATTAAATGACGATGAAACCTTGTAGTGTGTAAGTTTCCTCATTTTTGCAAAGAAATTTGTTAGGAACTAGGAAGTTTATGGGGAGTTCATGATGAATTCTCGTTCTGCTTGCTGAATTCTTCACCCTTTCTGTTGATTTTTGCATATGTGTATGTGTCTTTTCTCTGTTGATCACTTGGTCCAGATATTAATACAAATATCACCTTGCAAGGAAATTACGTTTAACATTAAACTACATTGAGGAAAAGTGTTGTAGTAGCCAATATGTAGTGATTTGAGTTATGTACATTTCGTCGCACTTCAAATCATAATCATACTTATGGTGTCTCTTATACGTGACACTATTAGGATTAATTTTAGTTAGGATTGTAATATTTAGTAGTAGTGTTTTACATTCTTCTTCATATTTGCAGGTGAAGATTATAAAGTGTCTTGTTGAGAATATTGTAGTAGACATTTCATTTAACCAGCTTGGAGGGTTGTGTACCCTTTGTTTTCTTGAGGAGGTAATTCAGCGCATCTAAGCCAGAAGCCTCACAGTGTATCATTCTCTTTAGAGCTGTGTCCTTGGTACTGTTTTTGTATTCGAATGATAAAGATTTGATTTTGTTTCTGTAGGTTGATAATCTGATCAACCAAAATCATTTATTCAAGCGTAGCATTATACTTATAAAAGCTTGGTGTTACTATGAGAGTCGTATACTTGGTGCCCACCATGGACTTATCTCAACTTATGCGTTAGAAACCTTGGTTCTTTACATATTCCACGTTTTCAACAATAACTTTGCTGGACCACTTGAGGTATTGGAATTTATCATGGTTTTCTTTATTTTTTGTATTTTTTTATCATTAATTTTAACATAATGTTATCTTTTCCTCCCTTTTTGAAAATATAGGTGTTGTATCGATTTCTGGAGTTTTTTAGTAAGTTTGACTGGGACAATTTCTGCATAAGTCTTTGGGGTCCAGTTCCCATTAGTTCACTCCCAGATGTAACAGGTGGTTACAATCTGTTGAAACATTTGTTTACTAATTTTTTGTTTAGCTCTGTCTTTCTTATATTGCTTTCCCCCTCCTATTTATCCCTTTTTTTTCCACAGCTGAACCTCCTCGAAAAGATGGTGGAGATTTACTGCTCAGTAAGCTATTTCTTGATGCCTGTAGCTCAGTGTATGCTGTTTTTCCCAGTGGCCAAGAAAATCAGGGTCAATCCTTTGCTTTGAAGTATTTCAATGTTATCGATCCTTTGCGTGTCAACAATAACCTTGGCCGTAGTGTCAGCAAAGGTATATTGGTTCATGTTATGCTTTTCTGTTTATAGAATCTCAATTAATGATGAAAGTATGGTAAATTTTATGCTTGTTGCTGGAGTTAAACATGTACTGTATTGGTTTCCCCAAACTATTTAATCTATTTTTTCTTATCTGTTTATGGCTAATATTTGCATCTATGATTCATGTGAACCAGGTAATTTCTATAGGATACGCAGTGCCTTTACTTTCGGGGCTAAAAGGCTGGCTAGATTACTTGAATGTCCAGAGGAGGAATTGGTTTTTGAAGTCAATCAGTTCTTTCTGAACACTTGGGATAGACATGGAAGTGGGCAACGACCTGATGCTCCAAGCAATGACTTGTGGCGATTGAGGCTATCCAGTCCCGACCAATCACAGAGATCTGAGAATGTCCAGCACAATATCCACAAAATTGATATTACCTCGAATCATGAATTCCATATAGAAGGAGATCATGTTTCACGTAGTGGGCTGTCTCAGCATAGTAATTTATCCTCTGAAAACTCGTATAAAGGTAGTGAAGTTTCTACAGTGTCACATACTCAGAGTCAAAAAAGTTATGGAAGCCAAAATAATTCAAGGACCTCTGATCAAAGCAGAAGAGAAACTAATTCTAATCATGCTGCTCATGTTGATAAGGTCCAGAGGAACGTTAAGGTCGATAATCTTCCAACTGATGTTCAAGGGAGGTTTCTTTTTGCCAGAACACGTTCTAGCCCTGAGCTAACTGACTCATATGGTGAAGTTTCTTCCCAAGGGAGACGTTCAAGAGCTGCAGAAAGTAGTAAACTCCCAAATTCCTTTGCGAAATTGGAGGTTAGTCAGAGGAAGAATGTTGTTGAGCCTGAGATTGTTCCAAGTTATGGTGTTAGAATAGATGATTCATCAGCTAGGCACATGCCATCTCGCCAAATTCATGATAGTTCTGCTGAGTCTAACAGTGGTTCAAATAGTTATCATGATGAATCCGGCTCGGTGATTGTGAGCGAAGAGTTTGCATCTATTGCAGGAACAGCTGGAATGCAGATGATGCATCAGGAGGAGCAAGACCTTCTGAATATGATGGCATCTCCGACAGCCCAAGGTTTCAGTAGTCAGGGTCATGTTCCGGTGAACATTGCTCCAGGTCACATACCATTTCCATTTCCACCATCCATTCTCACATCAATGGGATATGCTCATAGAAACATGGGTAATATTCCTTTCATTGAGCCTTCTTGGGGCACTAACATGCAATTTCCTCAAGGTTTAGTCCCTTCACCATTGACACCATATTTTCCTAGCTTAGGATTTGCATCAAATCCTCAAGATTTAGTTGAATCTGGGAATGAGAATTTCAGTCCTGTTGGAGAAGCCGATAATGATTTCTGGCATGAGCAGGAAAGGGGTTCTGGAAGTGGGGTTGAAGTTGATAATGGAAACTTTGAAATGCTTCCAGATGATAAGCAACAGTCAACTTCGGGTAGTTATAACTTTGGCCCGTCATCTCGGGCAGCCGGCTCTAGTAGTTCAACTAGAAACTCACAGAAGTTTACTATAGAAAATCGAGGCCCAACAAGAGAAGAGCATATAGAAAATTTTCTGTATCAAGATGGCAGGAGAAATGAGGTTTATTTTGATGATAGAATGCCAAATTCTCAGTTGTCCAGCGGACCACCTTCAAGCTCCTTCAGGAGCAGTAAAACTTCTTCTGAAAGCTCTTGGGAAGGATCATCGGCCAAATCCTCGAAGCCAACGAGGGAGAAAAGGGGAAGGAAAAGCACTCCCTTGGGGCAATATGGTGGTGTTTATGGTAAGGGTAAGAACGCCACAGAGGTTTCAACGAATAGATTAGATGATGAAAACAGGGAATGGACACATTTGTCAACTATGCCATCGGACATGTCCGAAAGAAGCACTGGCCCTCCAGCTGCTACTTCCTTGCATGTTCCAAGGCATCAAGTATCTGGTTTTGAAGCCCAAGCAAGTGGACCAGATTCTCCAGTACCCATGGCCCCCATGATCTTAGGTTCTGGTTCTCGCCAAAGAGCAGCTGATAATTCTGGCCTTCTTCCGATTGCCTTCTATCCTACAGGGCCACCTGTACCATTTGTTACAATGCTTCCTATATATAATTTTCATACAGAGTCATCGGAAACTGCAACAAGCAACTTCACTGCAGAAGAAGGAACAGATACCAATGACTCTAATCAGAATTTTGATTCATCCGAGGGATATGATCAACCTGAGGTTTCAAGCCCTTCCAATTCTATGCCAAGGGTGGTGACTGAGCCATCGGAATACAAGCCTGATATTCTGAACAGTGACTTCGTTAGCCATTGGCAAAATTTGCAATATGGACGATTTTGTCAAAACACACGTCATCCTCCTTCAATGGTGTATCCTTCACCAGTTATGGTACCTCCCGTTTATTTGCAGGGTCGTTATCCTTGGGATGGTCCTGGTAGACCTGTTGCGGCTAATGCCAATATTTTCAGCCAGCTTATGAATATGAACTATGGGCCACGTCTAGTTCCTGTTGCTCCCGTCCAGTCTGTTTCTAATAGACCTGCCAACGTTTACCAGCGTTTTGTGGATGATATTCCCCGGTATCGAAGTGGGACTGGAACCTACCTGCCAAATCCGGTATGATAAATTTCTAAAAGAAAAACTTAGTATTTTATTCTTACATATGCTCAGGCATTTAAATAAAGTAGTTTTTCAATTACAAAACCATTGATCAGCCTGCTTTTATTGATGGTGATTTCGTTGTAATGTTGTGTCTTGTTTATAAATTTATATCAGAAGGTCTCTGTTCGCGAGCGACATTCCACAAATACCAGACGGGGAAATTACAACTATGACAGAAATGACCATCATGGCGACAGAGAAGGGAATTGGGTGAACTCAAAGTTGCGAGGAACTGGACGTGGCCACAATCGCAACCAAAGTGAGAAAACCGGCCCAAAGCCAGAGAGGTTGTCGACAAGTGAGAGCCGCTCTGAGAGATCGTGGGGAGCTTCGCATAGACATGACTCCTTCATTTCTCACCAGAACGGTCCGGTCCACGCAAACTCTTCACAGAACAGTGCTGCCAATGTAGCTTATGGAATGTACCCTATACCTGGCATGAATCCCGGTGGGATATCATCGAATGGACCAACAATGCCTTCTGTTGTAATGTTTTATCCTTATGATCATAATGCAGGCTACGGTTCCCCGGCAGAACAGCTTGAATTTGGGTCTCTGGGGCCAATGGGTTTCCCTGGTGTCAACGAAGTACCACAGCCGAATGAGGCAAGTCGATCTGGTGGAGTGTTTGAAGAGCAAAGGTTTCATGGTGGCTCTGCACAACGATCCTCTCCGGATCAGCCCTCTTCACCCCATGTCTCGAGGTAGTTGTCCCTTTCTGTACCTAAACTGCCACTAGTGCTTCTGGCAGCGACACGTTATCGAAGTCATATTATTGTTGGATGGTTAGCATCCAAGTGTGAAATCCTTATAAAATGATTGCTGCATCAGAAATCCCAAAACATGATTTTTCACTCATGTCTATAGACACGGTTTACAATTGAGCACTTATAATATCATTCAATTTACATAACCAACCTCACCTTGTAAGTTTTTAGTACATTTCACTGTTGAAGGATATTCTCTAGTTTAAAATCTTTAGCTAACAAGTGTCTCAAGGGAAGCTAAATTAGCAATTTTTAAAAAACTTCAATGCATGGAAAACTTTATAAAGAAAAGTTGAAGGAACTTTTGTCAATAACAAGGAAATATTTAGCAATGCCCTATTGATGATGTCTTTGATTTTGTGATTTTGCAGAGGGCCTTGATTCTTGTGCCAGATCAGAATACAGAAGTTTTCAACTGGAAAAGGATTTTGATCCTTTTTCCAATGGTGGGCATGTAAATGGGTGAAACACCTGCTCTCTCATTTCAAGGCAATTCTTGTTCTCAAGTCTCAACCCACTTATCTACATAAGTGAAGGTTCCTTTGGTATATCATTCGTATATCATTGCTTGATCCTTATAGTGAAAGGTCCCTTTTTTGTGCCCTACTTGCATGTACACTTAGACAGGTTGATCTAACCAACTTTGGTTATGTTTGCGGACCCAACACCTCGGTTTAGGGTGAAGCACGGCGGCGGCAAGGAGGAGCATGCAACACTCCTCCAATTCCACAAAAGTGAAAGAGTATGGAAGACTTAGGTATCAGATTTTTATTGAAGGATTTAGACACAATTGTAACCCCTCAATCATCAAAGTTTAGAAGGAAGAAAAACAAAAACAAGAAAGCTGGCTTAGATTCAGTGTTTTAGAGATTTTTAGCTTGTTACAGAGTTCAGGTTCACTCTTTTATACATGATGCTAGTGTACTTGTTTTATATCATGCTGAACTTGTTTGTTGAACTTTATGAACAATGTGATAGTTTAGCAATAAAAATTGTTAGAATATCTTCCTTAATTTTTCACATTAAGAAAATAGGTAATGATGAAGTCCCCATATAACTAATATATGCATAGCTATTTAATTTCCTCGCTAAATAAAAGTGAAATAATTAATTCCCAAGCAATAGCATAGTAGCATACTCCATGCACAAATGCACATATTACAAACTTAAAAAATTCAGGTTTTATCATTTGTTGCATATTTTCAAGCTGCATGCTATTGTGGTTACGGTGTTCTTAAAAAGTATTGTTAAAATTAATTCTAAAAAAATATTATTAAAATATAAAAAATATGTGACTTTAATTTTAACATTTGTAAAATCATCATAGCTACTATAACCATAAGCACCAAGCTCTACTTATTTTAAAATCCTAAACATGATCAATCCTACATAGTTTAGCGCCTGTTTATTTAGTTAGATCACGTCTGAAGGTTAATTAATTCTTACGATTAACAAGCAAGATTGTTAGTATGCAAGTGTAATATTAGTTTTATTTAAATATTCAAAGATATTAATATTTTTAGTTAGTGCATACATTATTATCGAATCAGTTAATTTATTACCATTATTGTGTTGTAAGTTAATGTATTAGCGAAGGAGAAAGTTGTACTTAAATATTTAGATATATGTTGTCCATCTCCTATTTAGGATTATGCACTTTATCTTTAATACCTTTGATGTCATTTGTAGTTTTGCCTTTTGTCAATAGTTATGTTTCAGAAAAAATTGTGGTATGCTTTTATGCACTTTAAGTAGTTTTGATTTATCATGATTCAATATTCATGATTGACATGAGATGCTCCTGTTTAATGTTGGCTTTGAACTGATCATTATTGTGGGTCGAATTTTGTTTTGTAATGCTAGAGACCCAAAAAACCGAAAGCCAAAATTTATTTTGTTTAGTATTCATTAATTCTGGTAATAATTAATAAAGATTAAATAAGATAAATTCTTACTATTAATTTTTTTCATGTTATTTTTTGGTTTTAGTTCGTATATGAATTTTTTGTTTTAAAATAATTACTACTACTTATTATAAAATAGTTGGAGAATTTTCTTATATAGATTTAACAAAACTAAAATGAGATCTGTGCGCGATGATCGGGGCGGTAAATTAACGATAGTATATAATAAATTTTAAAAATTATTATGTTTTGTAGAATTAAATGAAATATGTGTAAATTAAAGTTAAATTTAAAAGGTGTTTTATTTAAAATAATTTATAGTACAAAAGATTTGGAGGTTGAAATTGTTGTTAGAGTTGTTTTTTTTCTTTTTATCGTATGTTCTTGTGAAGGCATGTTATTTATGAATTGTTGAGTTGTATGCACTTTTTATTGTGTTGTTTGTTTCATGTTTGCATGTATATTCTTTTTTCAAAGATGTGTATTGACTTTGTATGGTTTTCTTTCTCCTTAATCTCTTGATGGGTATGTGATTTTCGTATGATGATATTAGTGTTGGCGAAGTTGGTTTCTATAATCAATGAATAATTTAAAATAGAAATAAAAATGATGTCTTGGTAAGAATGTATTATTAAAAATATTCTTTGAGATTAAAATAATTTATTTTGACTTCAAATACAAGTGTGATGTACAATTTTTTTGAGTGTCATTAGATTTGAAGCACTTGTGCCCAATAATTTTTTTTCTTTGTCATCAAATAGTACAAAAATTATTGTAGCACTTTGATCTGACATAAGTGTTGAATTAGTAACTAATAATTTAATAGATGAGATTATAAAAAGTATATAAAGTTACCTTATTGTTGGATATTGAGGTGTTTGATTACATGTGCCACAAATATATTTGTCTCGTTTTCATATAATATAATCATTTCTAAGCAAAGAGACTCCTCTTCATTTGTGGGTGTTAATGTTTTCTATAGACGAACCATGCAAACTTTGATAAACAAATTGTTTATTTGTTTGGTGATATTGTTCAAAGAATAATGCTCGATGTTATGTATTTCAAAAATATTTTTTTTTGTACTAAATTTGATGTTATTTGAAGAAATAGTTATAAGAGACTTATATAAATAGATCAAATAGTATGGAATTTGAATATTTGTAACGTAAAATTTATTATGATTAATAATATTATTATGACATTTGTATTATGAATATTTATAACGGTAAGATATAATTGTAGGAATATAGATTCAATGTCTTCGTAGATTACAAATTTGGTTAGACACTATTAATTTTTAATTATTGGTTTTTTTTAGTTTATATATATATATATATATATATATGTATTTGCTAATTTGAAAATAATAATTAATTTGGCAAATATTGAATGGTTGATTCTAAAATTTTGCAAAATAATTAAAAATAGATTAGCATTGCAAACTTTTTATACTTCAAGTAATGTGTCTTATATAACATAATGTTTTGTATGAAAAAAACCATTTTAATATATGTATAACAAAATATATAAATCTTATTTCAACTTATAAAAATCACGATCTTGTTATTCATAAATATAAAAATTAAAATTCACATATTTTCTATATATAACAAGGTTGTTTAACCAGCCCTATTTTTTTTTTATATTATCAAGTCTCGGTTCTGAGAAACTAAACTAAATCAAAAGCTTTGCCATTTTAATATTTAACACAAAATGGTATCTAGCAAGGAAAAAAGAAGAGAACTTTTAAGTTAGGTAACATTGGAATATTTCCATAGTATAAGTTTAACCACTCATTTATTATAAATTTGCAAACCATGTATGCATAATTCTATGAATATCTCCAAATTGTTACAATATTCCATCATCATTTTGTTGAAACATGATTCATCCATGACTAGAATTACCAGGCAATATCACAAACTTTGATAAAAAGAAAACTTGAACATAATATAATTTAATCATAATAAGAATAATATTTCTACTCTTACAAATTATAATTTATATAAGAGATAACTATAAGAATGAAATTTCTACCTTTGAAAAGACCTATAGTAGAAATTGAATTGAAAAAAAACCTACCTATTTGGAACGCAAACCAGGGATATTTCTAAGTCCCATCTTGCCAAGAACAAGCTTGGGGATAGCAGGAGGGTTATCAAGCATCATGCATTTGCTGAACTCATTTGCAAGCTCTACGAGCCTATACTTGTCGCGCCCGATCTTCTTGTTCGAATTGTAGTAACCAAGCCATGCTTGATATGCTGCTTCTTTGTTCTTCATCTCGACATGGCATAGAGCCCTTTCCACCTGTTATCATAATATAGTTCCGAATCAATGAGTTGAGTACTATAATAGCCCTACAAGATCACTTAAATAATCCCTGAAAGATTGAATGCGTTTGATATAGCTATAAGATTATCTCCTTTTGACAATTGATCCAACCATTGTGTCACAAACGATGACTGGATGAATTTGTTAGAGACTGAACGAATCATGATGGGTTATCAAGCACCTCTAAAGTGAGAAAGTTGGTAAAGTAAAAAAGTGAGAGTCTAATCACCTTTGAATCATGAAAGTGGGGCTCACACATGATATAGGTAAAAAATTTAATAGTAATTAACCTCTTAATTATCACTCTAGAATTCTCCTCACTTTAGAAGATCTTTTTCCGTTATTTTGATAGCGAAGTGATCTTTAAGAGGCTATTTTGGTATTTCTCTCGGTATACATTTGCAAAACCATAGGAAACATAATTAAAAATTGTTTACATCATCATATATCTAAGAATGAATACCTTTTTCTTTGTGTCAGGATCAACAGAAGGTACGGGAGCTTTCTCAATAGGCAAATCTTTTACGGTAGATAAGAAGAACTCTTCCCATGGAGCCAAAAGCAATATGCCCTGCCCTTCTTTCCCTCGACGTCCCGTTCTACCAAGTCTATGTATATACTGTTCTCTGTCAGCGGGTAAACCAACCTGACCATTGAGAAATGGAGGACACATGTTAATTAATGTTTGTTCAAATAATAGAATTTAAAGATTCAAAGTCTACCACATTGCCATCGTGTGCATCGAACATTGTTCGAAATAGGAGTTATGCATTAATTACCTGTACAACAAGAGTGACATCTGGATAATCAACTCCACGTGCAGACACATCGGATGTAACCAAGATAAGTCCCTTTGACTTGCGAAATTCTTCAGAGACTCTGGTTCTATAACTCTGAGGCTTTCTTGAATGGATTTCTCTGACATTCAGGTTCAACTCGCCAAGAAGTTCGGCAACAAGTCTTGTCACCATGGCGGTTGTGCAGAACACAAGAACCTGATAAACCAATAGCTACATCACATGTCCTTCCCAAAACGTGTGATAGGAAAAGTAAAACATTTTGTTCTCAAGTCTAAAGAGCAATGAAAAAGAAAAAAAAAACATTTATTGTTAATTAAGAAATTCAAAAGTTATGTATGCATCTTGAATAATAAGGAAAACCGAGAAACCAGTACAACTGGTTGCAAATTAGAAATCACACCTTATAGTCAACATCATCCGCAATGTGCTCCTTTAGAAGAGCATAGAGTAAAGAGAAATGCTTGTCTAATGGGGCAACTAAATGTGCTTGGCGAACCTGAAGTCATCCAAAAAGTCAATAATAAAGACAATGGATAGAAATTATATGGTGGGAAGTGCATATTCACATGCAATACCTCAGAATATAAGTAACTTTTTGGTTATGAGAATAAATTATAAGAAATTACCTGTGAGTGCGTCTCCTCAGTTCCCTCTTGAACCGTATTGATAAACTCATGATCCCTTCTCAAAGCAATATGACAGACTTGACGCACCTTCAAAACAATAACCATATCAGAATGAGCCTGGTTGTCCTATACTCCTATTTTATCTAAATTCTAAAGCACAACACAGAACCCTAAACAAAAAATAAGAGGAGAGAGAGAGAGAGAGAGAGAGAGAGAGAGAGAGAGAGATACCTCATCCGGAATAGTGGCAGAAAACATGAGTGTTTGTCGTTGTTTAGGTACTGCTGCAATTATCTTCTCAATGTCTTTCCGAAATCCCATGTCCAGTAAATGATCAGCTTCATCAAGCACCAACACTTTCACACCCATCAGCCGAGTTGCAAAGCCAGCAGTATTCTCCACATGATCTCTAAGCCTTCCAGGTGTAGCAACAAGGATCTGTATAGCATGTATAAAACATTAGTGATTATTTCCTAATAGATCATAATAATCAGCATCTATATGAAAAAGGTTATTTAGTAATGTTGAAAAACTACTGATCTTTTTGTTTGCTTATATACATGTCCTTTGGAAAGTGTGCATGGTTCTATTCCACTAGAAATAACATTTCAGCCGCAATAATAGAAGGATTTACCTGGCAAGGATTTGCTTGCATACGTTTCTGTTCTAAGGCAAGTCTCGTCCCTCCAATTACAACCTGAACACCAATGGTAGGATGATACTTAAGCAATTTAGCAGCTTCTGTAGCCGCTTGACTTGCAAGCTCTCGAGTTGGACATATGACAAGCACATGAATTGGTGGCCGCCTATGATCACGTTCAGTTGGCGGTGAATTTGCAACAACTTCAATTGATGGAAGCTGAAATAAAAAAAAATGAAAAAATAAGTTTAGTCAAAATTACCATTCATCACTTACTACAGGTAGAATAAAACAAGCACCAAGTTCCAGCTCAAAGATTTGTGCCTCCATCAACAAGCTAAAAAATATAAGAAAGCCCCAAGACCACAAACGAAAACAATTCAATTAGGCGAATACAAAATTTAAGAGGCTTACCAAAAAGGCAACTGTTTTCCCAGTGCCTGTTCTAGCCTTGGCAAGGACATCCTTACCTAGAAATAGAGTTACAATGTAAGCCAACGTCATAAATAAACCGAAGAAATACAAGAATGATGTCAACCATAACAGGAATATAAGTTGCTTTCATGCTAAATATTATCACTTAGGGATAGCCCTATTATAAATGCTAAAGATCTTACAAATTTAAATGCTAGCACCCAGAAACTATATCCTTAACAGTTTACACATGAAGGATCCCAAAATTAATAAGCAAAAAAGGGAAGAGTTAACAGGGCATACTGCAATAAGATGAAATCTCTTACAAATGGCAAAAACACAACCAGCACAAAATGACATTATTGTCAAGATTGCTTTTTCTTAAAATTGATTCGTTGCTCCTGACCAAGATAAAAAAAAAAAACCTTTGAGTATTACAGGAAGAGTTGCCGCCTGAACAATAGTCATCTTCTCATATCCAGCATCCTTGACTCCTTTCAATGATAGTGGGGAGATTGAACATTGATCGAACCTGTGGCATTATATTTCAAAAATCAGATATACGGAATACATGAGCGCAGGTACAACATAATGAACAAAACCTTATCCATGGGATTGGATTCGAATGCCTTAATTAAATATGCAGTAAAGATAATGTCCATCAAAACTCCTAATTAAATAATAACAAAATGCAAGTTTCATTCATCTCCTCCACACAGGCTATAGCCCATGAACACTAGCTAGCTTATGCAATAAGCCAATAACTTTCTAACTTTTTTCTCTTATTCCAATGTACCAATAGTTAATGCTGAACAGACAATACTATGATCAACAAAGTTCAATTTTTTTTCCCATGTCTCAACAGTGAATAGACATTAATACTGTCATAAAAAAAGGTGAAAATTTCAACTTCTAAGCAAACTAGACATTGTACAAATTATACCAATTAACCAATGCAAAACCACTTGAACTAAGCTAACATTAGTTTAAAAACAAGTTCCAACCTTTAAGGAAAACAAAGAAGACCGAGTTACAAAAAACAGATTTTTTTAAGTACCTGGTGTCACTCAAATAAGAATCAGTTCCAGAAGGTGAAGAAGCTCTTGGAGCTGCTGGTGCCGGTTGTTGTTGTTGTTTAGTGCCACCAAACAAAGCAGTTCTACTCTTTCTCACAATCTCATCATCCTCACTCTCACCACTTTCTTCTTCTTCTTCTTCCTCTTCCTCACTCAGAAAACCCTTGAATCCCTTTCTCACAACCACTTCATCATCTTCATCATCGCTCATCAATTGGGGTTTAGGTTTTCTGCTCAAACTCTTCCCTCCACTTCCTCTGTTCAATTCCACACCCCTTCTCTTCCTTGTCCTGAATCCGCCATTGTCTTCCTTCTCCAATTCGCGACCGAATCTGCGCTGCGAAAACCCCGAATTCCGCGAGAACGACGAGTTCGAATTAGTGTCACGGCGAACTTGCCTACGATTCCGAGTTGACTCACCAAAGTCCGAGTCAACTCGCGCGGTTCTAATCTCGTCGACCCAGTCACTGAGCTCAGCCTCGTCGTCAATTAAGCTCTTTGGGGTGGCGGAGGGAGAAGAAAGGCGAGGCCTTTCTTTGCGGCGCGTGGAGTCGGAGCGAGTGGAAAGGGCGCGAAACGGTGCGTTTCGGAGGGCGAGGTACTTGAATTTGAAAGGGAAGGTAGGGAAGAAAGTTCTAGAAGGACGAGAGAGGAATAATGAAGATGGTGGCTTCATTGTGAGAGAAGAAGAAGAAGAAGGAGAAGGGAGATGGAGAAGACGGAGTTGGGAGAAGAAGAGCTTAGTTGTTGGCATTCTGAAGAAGAAAGGGATAACGGCTATTCCTTATGGATATTTTGGACTGAGGTTTTTAGGGTTTAAGGGTGTTTTTCACCTTTTTTTTTTCTTTTTTTTTTTAACTATAAGTAGGGATTTCATAACTATTGTAATACTTTCTTTATTTTCTAACATGGGCATATTCCATATTAATAATAGGCCAATTCTATTGTGTTTATGAATTCCATAGCATTCACCTTAATAATATTAAGAGAATTGTGAAAATTAAATTTTTTAGAATTTTGACTTAGGATTAGTTAGTCTTTAAAATAAGTATTAATTAAGTCTTCTATAATATTAAACAATAAATATATATATTTTTTCGTCAATATATAATGTGAAATGAAATGAAATTACTCTAGTATTTTGTTATCTACAGTGATGTGTGTCTTGTTATTTTCAAGTGAGCATAAAAATAATATAATTTTAGACAATAAAATATTTATTATTTTTTGAATCTTCATATAAAATTTATTAACTGCTATCTATTTATCACGAATCCTACTAAAACAAGTGAAATTTCGCTCCAAAAGTGGTTATCTAAATAACAATATTTCATAAATAGACACGTCACGATAATTAATGGTACATATAAGTACTACTGTTAAGTGTTATGTGATAAATTGACAGAATAACATAACGTGTCCACTAATTTAGGGATGGCAAAACTCTCCGAGACACGAAGATCTCTGCAGGAACTGCCCCGAATGGGGATCCAACTATGGAAAATTTTTTCCGCAGGGATAGGGATGGAGGACAAAATTCCTCCGAGGCAGGCGTGGGGATTCCCGTCCTTGCTATTCCCTGAAATTTATAAATTTACTGAATTATCTTTAATAGTTTATTTCTCATATATGTTTTTTATTCATTTCTCACACACACACAGAGAAATGCAAAACTCCTAATCTTCATTTGCATAATCCTTCTTCAATTCAGAGATCACTAACGCTATCTATACTTCATCCAACCTCTCTGCAGCCACCCCCTCACCACTCTCCCTTTTCACCGCATCGTCACACCTCACCGTGTCATCACCCTCACCGCGTCGTGCTTTCTATTTGCGGCGTCCCTTTTCGTAACTCTGCCGTCGTGTCCATTCTTCTCTCTGTTGTTGGATCTCCCACCTCGTCCACTGCTTTGTCCTTTGACTCGTCATTTAAGTCCCCCACTGCGTCATTTAGATTTTTTGTATAAAATCTTGCTGTTTTTGTATAGAAAGGATACTTGCAGCTCTATCCATATGAAAATTAATAATTAGTTAAAATTATCAGATAGATGAGGAATAGGATCCCTACAAGGAATGAGGCCCTATGAAAAATGGGAATGTGGAGCAATATTTCTCCGCGGCAGAGAATGAGAACAGGGACGGAAAGCAAATCTAAAGACGGTGATGGGAAGCAGGAGGGAGACATTGTAACACCCTACCACACTAAGCTTTACGCTTAAGTCGTAAAACGAATGTGGTGTGGTATTACGACCTCTAAAATAAAATGAGTACATATAATAGCAGAAGAATTATAATATGCTAGGAGCCTTAAAGAAAAGGGGAAAATAAAAATCGCACAATAAAGGCGCAACGCTCAAGGAACGAGTTAACTTACGTGCTAAGAAAATCATAACTATCAAACATAAGCTAACAGAAGTAGGAGTAGAATACCAAGGATACAAAATAACAAGCTCCTAACTCAGCCTGCGAAGTCAAGACTGGCCGGAGAATATTTACACATATATACATACATATCCAAACCCAAAAGTACATATACACAATCCTGCCTCTCCATAAACCTCTAAGAGGATCAAAAAGAATAAGTCATGCGGAGAGAAAACTAAGTACATATATATACATCATAGCATAACAAGATATCCCAGTAACCACTCCGCTTTAAGAGTCCAGACGCCTAACGAGATGCCTCTCGACCTGCATCTGAAAAACAACAACATAGTATGGAATGAGAACCGGAGGTTCTCAGTATGGTAAAGGTGCCACACACATAATATATAAGGTCCTGGGAATGCCAGAGGCAATCCTAGAACACCGACACTCAGATTATAGAGCATAAAGTATTAAACAGAAGCCATAAAAGGTGGTTCTCTAAAAATATTTAATCCTAACTTAACTTAACCTTAAATCTAAATCCCATACTGCCATTCCTCCATACCTCCAACTCATCTGTCGGTTATACAGCCAACCCGACAAGTCCTGGTAGTTAACCATTGGACAGTCCCTCTGTGCGCGCATCCCCAAGCTCAATAATATTCCATGGAGTCAAACTCCAAGCTCAAATATAATATTCCATGGAGTCACACTCCAAGCTCAATAGTATAGTATTCCATGGAGTTAAACTCCAAGCTCAATAATATAGTATTCCATGGAGTCGAACTCCAAGCTCAAATATAATATTCAATATTCATATATATGCATGCCCATGGGGGAATCCGGAGAGTTAAAGTGTCCGGTCACATCTTGCGACAGAGGGTCAATAAATAGTCTCAAATACACAAGCCACATAATAATCTCTTTTCCTTTTAAAATATTACCTCAAATCAAAACTCCAATTCTTAAAGAAATTTTGGCAATATCTCCTCTAAGACTCAAATTTCTGCCACCCTTCAAGGGTCCCAACTATCAACCAAACACCTCTCAGTCACTCAAATCATGTCCAGTAACAAATTATTTCATAATCAAACAAATACCAATATTAAATCTTTTCCCAAACTGACCAACTTCAACAGCAAATTATTAACAACAGCTGAACCACACATTCTATTCCATATACACAATCCATCAATTATACATTCAGTCCATTCCTATCTTAAGGTCTTCTAGCCTGAGTTTTCACGTGACATTAAATGTTAACTACGAGAAACCAAAACCATACCTTCGTACGGAATCAAAATATTCAAAACTCTGGAGAAACTTTCTGACCGAGCTATCGAAGAAGAAAACGTCCAGAATCGTCTATGCCTCCTAAAATTTCCGTTGGCCAAACCCAAAGAAAAGATGAACTATGTCACTGTCAACTTCCACTAATAAAAAATGGTACCAACGTGTAGAGGAGGAGGTTACGAATACTCTTACCGGATTAGATTTTTGACTGGAATTACAAATCACAAGAAATCGGGCTCAAAAAGAGTTGAGGTTCCAAGGTTTTCGTTCTTCTCACTCACGGCTTACTCTCTCTTTTCTTTTTAGTTCAATTGGTGATTAACGAAGGGAAAAGGAAGATAAGTATGGATTGATAATATTAACTGAAGCTTTGTGGTTATCAAAGCTTCATTAGGTGTCATTTATATACATATACATGCATGCATGCCACGTTTCAGTTTCAATTTCATATATATATGTAAATGTATATATAAGTTATGCTTTAGTTTTCTTTCTTTTTAGTTCCTTTAAGGCTTCGGCCAAAAGGAAAATAAATAATATAATATAATAATGATAATATTAGAGTGAAATTAAGTGATTATATAATAATAATAATAGTAATAATAATAATAATAATAATGAAAATTCTTATATATATATATATATATATTTTTCCTTTTTGTTTTTCTCATTTCTTTTTTTTTCTTTCAAACTAAAATATATACAAGAACATCAATGCATACGGTTTACACATGATTAATACATGAGTATGTACCCAATTCCCATGATTTTTCAACAAAAATGTAAACACACTTTTATCTCTACCCAATGTTTCCAACTCTCCCAAAATCAAATGATAAACACTCTCACTAGCCTTTTTTTCAAAAATTCGGGATGTTATAGACATTCTCCGTCCCCTCCCTACCCCGTTGACATCCCTATTTGCTATCATAGATAATCAAATTGATACTTATTCTTTTTTAAAGACTAATTCGTCCGAAATCAAAATCTTTAAGACCAAATTAATTGTCGCTTTACTCTAATATTAATATAGAGATACATATACTATGTTTAGTTAAATATGTTTCACCACAACAGAAATCATTTTTAGTAACAAATTTTGACAATAACACAATAACCACTACTATATATATATATTATTTAACTTATATTTTTACGATAATTAAATATTTGGTGTTATTATTTATTTAACTTATATTTTTGCGATAATTATATATTTATCTTTAAAAAAGTTTTTATCGATAATTGTATAATTTTCATTAAATTTTTTTAATGACAAAGTATAAGATCATTAATATATAATTGGTAATAAATATATTAATAATTATTTTTATTATCGTTAAAAATAAAATAAATAATAGTTAATTAAAGGTGATTTTTTAAATATTTATATAAATATACAATAATGAAAAAAATTATACATAAAGTGGCATTATTAAAAATGAAAATAACATACATTGCAATTTCTCTAATCTAATCCGTATATTTATATGTGAGCAGAGTCTTGTTTATGTTAGAATTTGATATTATCAGAAAAAAAAAAGGAAAACCTTCATAATTCAATGGCCTACATTTGATTTGAGTCGTTACGTATAATTTACAAGCCATGCATGATCTAATTCTCATGCATCAGATTCAAGCCATTAGATTATTACCTTATTATATATTATATATATGCATATACATCACAG